>NC_088709.1:602500-902500 GCF_963576615.1 Watersipora subatra | reverse complement strand
ACAGAGTTTCAGCTGATACTAGTAAGAAGTTCATTGGCGCTGTTTTGTTGCAGGTAAATTGTGACAATTTGTGGTAACCTGTAGAATATGATTCTAGGACTATGATATATGCTGAAGTAAGGTACGCTCAAATTAAGAAAGAGGCTTTGGCCATAATTTGAGCGTGCAAGAAATTTGATTATTACCTTGGAGATAGAAAATTTGAAATTGAAACGGATCACAAATCATAGGTTTGATTTTTGAGTGAAAAGGACATAGTTAATTTGCTGATTATGATTCAGACATTTAGGTTGAGACATGAAATATGACCACATCATATTTCATATCCTAGGTAAAGGGATGTTTTTAGCAGATTCTTTACTTTTACTTAACTTTTACTTTACTTTACAGAAATTGTGTACTAGTGCTGGGCACGGGTAGTAATACTCGTTGAACTCGCGGGTTTATCTTCTCTCGAGTATCGGGTAATAGAGATTTCGGGTATTCCGGTCCTTCGGTTTCGGGTTTTGACTTTCAAGTTCGGGTTTTGGTACGCGGATCCGTCGGGTAGTGTTAACAAAAAACTCGGTCTATTGCACCCTGCGCTCTTAGTCTGGGCCCACAGGGCATTTTTGTGTCATTTTTGCTAAGGAGACATGACAATGGGGTTTAACGAGTCTTTAATTTAATAGATAGAATAAAATATATCATACCTTATTTACTATGCCTACTAGAAATATTGTAGTCAAGCAGTGATTACTTGTCATTAAAAGGTGAGAAGAAATACTTACATCAAATTTTATTTGCGCAATTAGCCAAATCGGCTTCGTAAACAAATCTATGCCATTTTTAATACGGCGCGTGTTCGCTATCGCGATAACACATAGGTCCTTAGTCTGTTTCCGCTATCGCCTTGTTAGAAACAGCTATTATAACGTTGATAGTAGCAGTGAAAATTTAATAACTCTGTTTAAATTGATTACCACAGCTAGCTATTATGGATTACATAATTCATTATAACCAAGTTTTACTAAGCCAACAAGCCTTACTAACGGAAAAAGCCGATAATGTAAAGTTTTTTATGATATTTGGAGCACCATCTACAAAAAGTCAGAGAGGTACATGGAACATGCTTAAGTATTAAGCTACCATAGACCCTATCTTTTGCCACCTGTTGACACGAAAATGCCCTGTAGCCCCAGACTATCTTGACTGTTTAACAATCCACCTGTTAACGCTACGAGTACGAATGTCAGTCAATGAAAACTGAAAAATGATAAATAAATTGAAAAGAAATAAAATTGCTTTGTAAATTTGAAGATATATCTGTTTAGAAAATTTAAACATAAAATCCATATCAACAAACCCGATACCCGAAAAACCCGTAGGCAAAGGAATACCCGAGCCTAGCACTACTAGCTACCCGATACTCGAAAAACCCGAACAGAAGGGGGCGGGTCTAAACCCGTTAACCAAGAAGTACTCGTGCCCAGCACTATTGTGTACCCTTGGTTGTGAGTGAGTCTTAATCATAGACCTATTAACTATACTAGACTGGGCAATCCAATGCATCACGGCTCAGCATTGTGTCCCACGTAAATAGCCACATTCTTCACGACGACGTAACGTCAACGCTTTGTTCACTTGCAGCTGGTCAGGCAAGCGAGTCATCATTGTTTACATTGAAAGAATGGCTGAGACAGCTTTGTTGCTACATGTAATTTGACATAACTACTAAAGTACACAAGATATTAGTTTAAAATTTTAGATGCAAAGCTTATACACTATGCTTTTCCTACCCTGCAAATTTGTAAACATAAAGTTGAATATTTCATATGTAAAGTGCCAGTAAAAATGTATATTGATCTATTCAAAAATATTTCAAAATTATCAATGTTGCTCTATGCTATGGGCTAACATGTCAGATAGCTAGGTGCACAAACTGATTTCAAATGCATACCCACTGGTAAATGGTACAATGATTGCAGTCTGCCATGAATATAAATGTTGGGTCTTAGGTGTTATGCAAACAGCATCAGAAAATAGGTCTAAAATCACTTTGTTCCTTTGTTCACTTTGCCTAGTCCAGGCCATATTTTTAAGTAGGAAGCCATGGAGAGTGGAGCAACTACCAGCACTGAAAATGATTCAAAGGTAAATTTTACTTAAATTGTTTTCAAGGGTGGTTGTGAGAGGTACCTAGATATGAAGAGCAAGAAATCTTGCGCATTTTTTCGAGATATGCATACAAATAATAGTTATTCCAAAATGTTTTCCTAAAGTTCACTGCTGGCACTAATATTTGAAAAGTTGCTTAGCACAAAGAGGTGCCAACCGCAAAGTAGACGAAGTGTTTCCCATTTCATGAAGTTTTTCTTGACCATGGCAGGTGGACATGGGCTAGCAAATGAGTATGGTGATGACTGCCATACTAGAACCTACTGCTGTACTAAGGGTATTTGATTTTCCGCGAAAATATTTACAACCGACTCAACCAAAGCATAGACGACTGTTATGCCGACCAACACTATCTAAATCATCTCCACCAGACCACAATGAGCCAGTCCTGGAACCTTCACTTTGCTATGAAGAGCCAACAGCCGCCAAGCAATCTGAAGAGATCATTCCCGACCCTCTACATAAGCGTACCTCATACCTTGGAATAGGGAATTAAGTTTTTCAAACATTTCGCGAGGCCAAGTATTTACCTCTGTACAAGCTTAGACAAGAGCATATAGAAAGACTGTCCTCAAAGATTCGGGCCAAGGGAGGTTTCAACAATAATCCAGATGTCCGTAGCTTCAAATTTGTACTGAGAGCTCGACTAGTGAAAACAGACATCACACCAAGCACGAGTGCTAACTGTCCTGATTGTGATAGCTCAGATGACTCCTGCTCCCTACTTCTCTCATCTAAACGAAGAAAAATTCTTGTAGAAAGTGACGATGACTTCCATGATTATTTGGAATCAAGCGAATGGCTGGAAATCAATCTGTCAAGATCTGTCTCGGACATAGTGGAGTACATCGGTAGGTAACTACAACCAATTCCTCCAAATTTTCTACAAAACAAGAGATCTGGCACACATTGCAGCCTTGCTGCATGTGCTAAACTGCATGACTGCCCATATTGTGGTACATGATTTATGTATGTACATGTATTTTGGTATTAGCTACTTTCACTTATTGTTAGTGTATAGAACAGATATACAGGTAGCAGCATTTCTCAAACCTCATTGAAAAATCTTTTTTATTCTTATGTAAATACTGATAAGTTTTAGACAATTTAATAATGAAAATTTATCATGTTTAAAATAACACAATAAAAACATAGGCACTCAGTAATTAAACTAATCATTTCAGCACTGTCATTTGAAACTTAAATAATCTAATGAATATACCAAAATTCTGTTGTAAACCTTTAGAAAATGTTGAAACTCACAAGAAATGATATAATATTACTTACAAGTTAAACTCGAAATAAAACAGTGTATAACATTTGATGTGGCGTAAAGAAAATTAAGAGAGTTAAACACACACCTCTGATCATAGCTAAAGTAAATATTAGTAGTAGATAATACCATGTAACATCAGCACACTATGTTCAATCAGCTAGTAGAATGTGTCTACTACTAACAAAACATCACTAAACTTAGTAACTTGAGAGTTTAATCAATCAAGCTTTGTCTATGCTTTGGTTATTAAGATGATATCTTCATATACTCATGAGTGTCATTAGGTATCTCTACTCTCTCATATTCAGAGTTGTCTCTTCGTTGATCGGTGTCATCGTTTACAGTTTGCATGTTTAGGTAATTTCTTTGTTCACCCAGCTTTTCTGTTCTGGGTGTAACTACTGCTACTTCATCATATTGACTTGTTGGTTGAGGTTGGACATTCCTACGTTGTATGTAGATCACCAGGGTAATAATGATGCAGAGCTCTATAGCAGCTAGTGAGGAGATAACTCCTATTCCAGCTAGTAATCCTGCATAAACAATTCTAGCATTGCATTGATGAAACTTTTCCTAAAACTAAAATATTCACAAAGAGTGATGTATTGCTAGAGAAATAGACATTCACAAAGAGTGATGTATTGCTAGAGAAATAGACATTCGCAAAGAGTGATGCATTGCTAGAAAAATATACACCTCAAAAGTTTGATGCATTGCTGGAGAAATAGACATTCACAAAGAATGATGTATTGCTATAAAAATAGACATTCCCAAAGCGTGATGCATTGCTAGAAAAACATACATTCCCAAAGCGTGATGCGTTGCTAGAGAAAGAGACATTCACAAAAAGTGATGTATTGCGTTTTGAGCAAGAGTTTTGCAGCTGTTTGGTTAATACATCTGAAATCAAAACATAATGAGGATTGATTATAGACTAATCATAGTTATTGAACAAATTTACAATGAGTAACAATGTTGTAAATGGTTATTTTACTTTTTCGACAGAGAATCAATTTCCTTTAGCAAATCCCTGTAATATTCAATCTTGTGTATTTTGTAAATTCTATTTTACTTACTAGAAATTCCACTGCCATACAGCCCACGACCAAAGAGATGGCCAGAGATATTGGCAAAAAAAGAAAGGGTACTGATGGTTGAGAAATGCAATATTAGCAGTCAAATGTCCCTGCAGTGCAATAGGATAACTGCAATGGTAGCTGTAATGTACTGGGTGTGGGTGTTATTATATACAACAAACAGCAATAATGAATGGAAAATATGTTTATATTTTCTCCCTGCAATATTAGAAGTAAAATGCACTAATATTCTTAGAATAACCAACGTTATTAATATAGTAATAATAGAAAACCAATACACAATTTTGTTTACATTTCAAAACGTCATAGGTAGCAATATCGAGAAGTTGTGGTATTTATATAGATTTTTAGAAAATTTATTTAAAAAGTGTTTGGTCATGACAAACAACAACAATGAAAAGAAAATATTACACGTTTATATCTCTCCCTTGCAATAGGAGAAATGCAATGTTGGCCAATATTATAAGTAAAATGCACTGATATTATTAAAATAACCAATATTGTTAATATAGTAATACAGCAATAATAGAAAACCTATGAGCGTTCACGCTTCTGGAAGATTTCTGCAAACTGCAGCAAAATAAAAGCTGTTATAAAAGTGTTATAAAGCTGTAGGCCTAATTTACTGTAATGTATGTAATTCAGCAACAATAAAGAAATATGTTTATTACAACTCTGAAATGCAAAATTAGAAGTAAAATGGCAAGCTACTGTGTACTATACACAGTTTGAAAGTTGGTTGCGTTGAATGTAGAATGGTTTTGATAAGCGATCTTTAACAGAAAGCGAGTAGGAGCATTCACACGTCAAAAACTGTAGCAAAATAAAAAATGTTCTCGTCATGAAGGGGCGTTGTAGTTCGGCCCTAGCTTGTACATAAGTTGTAAAGAATTTTGGCTAACGTTTTAAATAATGAAACCTTCGGCGATTGGACAAAAAACACAGGCTGATAAACTGTGTACCACAATTTCGTACCTGTAAATCGGTCTACGCCTCAAACGGTCTACGTTTATTACAGAAAGCTTCGAGTAAATTCGATTACAAGTAAAAAATGCCATAGACTGATGAAATGAGCACGGTTTTCTCGTGAAACGCGCTCTGCTAAATAGTTCTACTATCTGTCGCACGGCTTTATTGGCGTTTCAATTTTCGGTCTTAACTTTTATTAAACCGAGCTTTTCAAGCGTTTTGTAGTAATTTTCGTCCAAATTAATCTGTCTATTAGGGTATAATACGATCAGATGAGTAAGTTTAAAGATAATACCGACGATTTACAAAGATTTGGTAACATATTCAAATAGGTTTAAATGTGTTTTGTATCGTTATTATACTTTAACGACTTTATAAAACGATGCTTAAATTTGTTGATGAAATTTCTAGCCAAGGGTTCGTCTCATTGTTGATGAATAATTTTCATAAGTTGTGTGCACATGCATTTATCATAAAAACTCCCACACTTCGCTCTGCTCGTTTGCTCGTGGGACAAGGTAGGGCGTTACTACAACGCCCTTTTATGACAAGAATATTTCTTTATTTCACTCCAGTTTGCATAAAACTTCCAGACGCGTAAATGCCAACGCTTGCTCTCTGTTACATATCGCTGTCAAAACCATTCTACATTCATCACAACACAACCAACTTTCCAACTGTATATTACACATCAGTTTGCCGTTTAACTTTTAATATTGCATTTTAGAGATATAATAAACATATTTCTTTACTGTTGGCATTGTTGTTGTTAGTTAAAATTCCGTACAGTAGGTTAGGTCTACCGCTTGAATTAATATTTATTTTATTATTGTAAAACATAAGTTTGAGATAATTAAATATTTATTTTATTAATATTTATTTCTGTTACATATCGTTGTCAAAACTGTTCTGCATTCAACACAACCAACTTTCAAACTGTATATTACAATATATTTTACTTTTAATATTGCATTTCAGAGATATAATAAACATATTTCATTATTGCTGTTGTTAGTTTAATTACTTACAGTAGTTTAGGTCTACAGCTTGAATTAATATTTATTTTAACCAACAACCAACTTTCAAATTGTATATTAGACGGCAGCTTGCCATTTACTTTTAATATTGCATTTCAATATAATAAGAGATATAATAAACATATTTCATTATTGCTGCTGTTATTTAAATTACATACAGTAGTTTAGGTCTACAGCTTGAATTAATATTTCTTTATTATTGTAAAACATAAGTTTGAGATAGTTAATTTTTTATTTTATTAATATTTATTTCTGTTACATTTCTGTTATTTCTGTTGCGCGTTTTTAGAGTCGTGCTCCCTCAAATTTGTTTTATATCATCTCAAACAAGTCTCATTTACAATATACACTGTCAATTCCTGCTGAGAACTACCTTTTCAACAACCAACAGTACCCTTTCCTTTTTCCATTATTACTTTGGTCGTGGGCTGTATGACAGTGGAATTTCTAGTATAACTAGTTAACACAGATCACATCTTATTCCCGATTGGTGTTTGTAACTGCATTTACCATATATCTCAAGGTGGGATAATCACATTTGAGTTTATTTTGTTTAAATGTTAACTGAGTTTAATGGCTTTGAAATTCCGCATTGAACTTTAGAACAGATCTCTATTGTTGAACAGTTGGTCTAGTTGGTGACCAATTGAAGACTTTCTGAACTTACCTTGTTGAAAGCTTGTAGTAGCACTACTAGTGTCTAGAGATGCTGACACGCTACACATTGGAATATTAGACCAGGTTCCATTACTAGTACAGAGTACTTCAACTACTCCCCTGTATCCATTATCACACTCATAGTCTAATTTGTCTCCATAATAGTACTTTTTCTCAACACTTCTGTGCCACATTTGAGGGCATTCAACTAAAACATTAAAAATCTGATAAGCAACACACATTCTTACGATTATCACTCATTCATGTGAGAAACAGAAACCGAAGAACAAAAAAGAGCTGCTTTTGTTGTTTTAGAAAATAAAAAGATAAATAGCTTTTGTTATACTCACCCTGCAGTATGAATTTTTCAGAGTGTAACAATTGAACTCACAGTCATGACCACATTCAAATATAGTAAAGTTTTTGACTAGAACATTGCATTAGCTATTTTGTTTTGTTTAATGTCAGTTTCAAGCTAACTGGTTCACATTTTGGTATCAAACCAAGTCTTGTTTGCTAGCTTTTGATTAAAAACCTAAAAATACAATAATTAAATACAATAATTCACAATGTATATTAAAGTTAGGCATGGAAGCGCAAGCTGGACAACAGAAATGGTAGAGTAAAAGAAGGCAGAATGCAAACCTACCATCTTCTGAGCAATTAGACTAAACATGTGTTATTTGGGTGTTTAAATGTTCAGAATATATCAGAAGTGAAAAATTAAAAAGCAGAACACTTTGACAATGACTTACACACTGCAGGAAAACAGCTGCCAACCTACCTAGTTTAGTACAGTTAGGACTTGAAGACCAGCTACCATCAGCTGTGCATCTTAACTCACTTGTATCTAGTCTCTTAAACCCATATGTACATTTATATAAAAATGTACTATTTACATAGTATCCATTGTGACCATCAGCAACAGAAATCTCCTTGACACCAAATAAGGAAATTGATGGATCTACTTTACACTCAACTAAAATAATACAGATTCACAGTTATAAACAATCTATTGGACCAGAAATATTTATAGTTCCACCAGCAGCTAGAGTCACTTTAGTTGAGAGAATAAAAATATTCATAGAGTTTTCAACTAAAACTCAGCTACATTTTGATTCTGTTGTGTCCTCCTGAATCACCATCTCAAGATTCTTCTTATCTGATTATCTTGGCTGTAAGTTCATCTGTGTTAACTGTCACTATCAAAAGATTACCTTAAAGCCAATGATTATCATGACTTCAACCTTGTGCAACTATACTGTTAGCAGCTGGTGTTCTGGCTATAAAATGTTCTCCTAGAACTATCGTTACTGAGAACTAACACATGAAGTTGTTTGACTGATAACTGAGCTTTTTTAAGTTGTACCTTATTTTATACTGATATCTATCAATTACTTAATTATATTATATTTTTATTACTCATCGGTATATATGAGTTTTATTACTAATTATATAAGACTGCTTAGTATTAGGAGTGAGCCTATAAGTATAGTCTATTATATCAACTATTTTGACTGACAGCTCTTAGCAGATTATTATGTGTTTGTCAAACTCAGACATTATAAACTCTACCTGTTTCTTCACCATTCTCAGTGTTGCCTCATCAATAGGTTACACCCACTACTCAACAATCAAAACTGTTGCTTCATAAATACATTCAACACTACTATTATATTTATGAGTCACACCAACTGATCAACAATCAAAATTGTTGTACTTCATACCTAAATTCAACACTAACCTGGCAGACACTGGAAGGTGGTAGAGCTCCACTTCCAGAGATTAGGCAGTCTATCATGTGTGCTAC
Source organism: Watersipora subatra (assembly GCF_963576615.1). Taxonomy (NCBI): domain Eukaryota; kingdom Metazoa; phylum Bryozoa; class Gymnolaemata; order Cheilostomatida; family Watersiporidae; genus Watersipora; species Watersipora subatra. The sequence continues at coordinate 893,497 of NC_088709.1, read as the reverse complement.
AAAATACCTTTCTCTCTGACACAGAACTGTTGGTTGTGTAACCTTTTGTACATTCATATGTAGCTGTGAGGTTATCTTCTCCTAGCTTGTACTCTGAGTTAGGAACATGGAAAGGTAGAGTCTGGCACCAAAGCTCTGTAAGGGTATGCAATGTGGATAACTTATTAGTAATAAAGTGATAAGATTTATGATATGAGAATATGTTTAAAAAAAATACAGGTTATTGTTATGTAACCGATGCTAACCAAAGCCTGCATGCTGCAATGCAAGCCAAATAAGTATTTTTTTGTTTCCCATAGAATCTCTTACTGAGCCTAAATTATTCCTGCTAGTAATATCACTAGTAATAAAATTACCCATTGTTATATTTTAATTTATTCTGAGTTCTGATGGCAGCTAAGTCAAAATTTCAAGCTGCAGATATCATGAACTTAGTAAATTTTAACTATATTTACTATCATTAATTTCAGAATGAACTAACTTGGTACACAGAGTATGTTGGAATGACTTGTCCATTGAGCTGTCTGAGAGATATCATCTACCTGGCAGTCTATAGAGTTTCTACTAGTCGGGTTCAACATCCATTCATTCACACATCTGTATGTTACCTTAGAACCAGGTAACCAGGGTGTTGGAGGGGTAGACATGACGCTTTGAACTATATCTGGTACATCTCCACAGTGTAGTACTACAATAAACATAATTCATAGAATGCCTTACGTACAAAAAGTTCTATATTAATACATACTCTATTAACAAACAAAATCCAACAAAACGCACATTCTCATACTCCATAGAGTAAGACTCTAATACTCTATAGATTAAATAGTTAGTTCATGGTAAGGAAAGTTTCTAGCACCAGTATAGACTATCATGTTATGATAATCAGAATTCTGTAATGGTATCGCTATATCTCTGCCCACAGCATAACCGGAGGAAAAATGCGAAACCGTGAAAAGAGATCTTCCATTTGCTCTCTTACGGCTGGAAGCTCGCTGAGTAAGGTCGCACTTATTTTTGTCTCCTGTTGAGTAACAACTTGTTAAAAACCTCCTGAACTGTAGCCACTTTAGTTTACGTAGCACCGCGAGTGTTTATTTCCAGGAGAAGCGTAATACGTTTGTGTAGCGCCAAGTTAATACGCCATTGTAGTGTAAAAGTGAGGTGAGTATGGGAATACGCTGGGCAATTTTAAAGTGTGTGTAGGTGCTCAGCAAGGTGCATTGTGGTGTAGTGTCTATCCATAGATGCATGAATGGATTTCCATTGACTGTTCCATACTATTTTTTGTTCAGTGAGCTCTATTTACTTAGTTTCCAATTAATTTAGAATAATGGCTGGACGAGAGATGAATACAAACGTTTTTGCTAGTTTCCCTGTACTAAATATTTTAGCTATTGATGGATATGATAGTTAGAAAAGAGTTAGTGATGAGTTCCTACCCTGTGTAGAGATGAAGGCTTTCAAGATGGGTGAGAGGGAGGTGACTGTGAGGGAAGATCCTGTCGTGGTCTGTAACCTCCCACTTAGGGCTTGATTACTAGCCTTCTTAAAAGCTGTAGGTCAGGAAGGTAGGAAACTGTAAGGTTGTTGGAATTTGAGTCTAATAACCCAGACTCAACTTTCCACTAAGCTTTTGACTTGTTGAGAGAGCATTATGAAAGACAGGAAAACTTTTCGTCAAAACCCAAAAATTGGTTTCTGTGATACAACTTGCGGGAGAAAGGGGTAGAAATTTACTCTTCAGAATGGAGTGGCTTAGTAGGAAGCTAGATTGTGGCATGAATGGTGATTTGAGGAATAGCTTTGCTCTGGTTATTGCTGTAAATGGACTATGTGACATGAAATTCACTCAAAATTTGATGGCTCAAAACAGCCTGGATTAGAAAAGGTTGACAAACTTTTTCCAAATCAGAAATGTAGCACAACAGGCTTCAATTATGCTTGCGGCAGAGTCTAGTTCTACTCAATCTGCAGCTGCCCAACTTAGTACGACACAGAAAGTTCCTATGTAAACTCTAGTGGCTAGTACCTCTTTGGAGGCTGCAGATGTGGGAGTTCCTAGACAGCAGCATAAAAAACAGAAAGTTGGCGAGGTAGAAAGGCAAGAAGGCTGAGATTGCATTAGTAGTGACAGCTACAAGGCTGAACGACGTCATGGGCATTACAATGACTACAGGCACAATTTTAGCAGCCGTGAGACTAGCCATGAAAAATGTTATCGCTGTCACTGTTATAGCCTTATCAGTGATTCAGATGGTTTCAAAGGCCATATAGGCAGGAATAGTTATTGACAGAGGCGTCACGACTCTACGTACCGGAAAAGTGATGTCAGCTGCTATGAGTCTGACGCAATGAACCTCCTTTGTGAGAAATTGCTCCCAAATTAGATGAAGTAATTGCTAGAAACTTGGGCACATGGCAGGTGCATGCAACATGCCAAGCCCATGCTGCACATATAGCCGCAAATATCACGCTGGGAGTGAGTGTCCTTTTAAATCAAAGATAGATTGCAGTAGTGGTAAGAAGGTTCAGATAGTTTCTACCCGAGATTTTAGTTGACAATCGGATGATTTCTAACTCACTTGCTCGATGTATGGTCAAAATGTTCCTTTCTTTTTTGACACTGGAGCGGGTGTCACTGTATTGATGAAGAGAACTTAAAAGTCATTGGACTTGCCACTCTCTATTAGTTCCACAATTTTGATTGGCACAGGAAGAAAAGGGTTGAGTGTGACAGGAGTTGCTAATGTCAAAATCAAAAGCAAGCAAAAAACCACTAGCTGCAAAGCACATGTTGTGCTAGGTGCTAATATAAACCTATTGGGACCACAAGAACGCATAGACTTAGCTCTTTTAGCAGTTATCAATGTTATAAATTTGTAGGCATTTGATCCAGTCAGTGAGTTTTCTAGATTCTTTCAAGGGCTAGAAACGATGCCAGGCTGGTTTACCATTAAAATGAAGGAAAATATTGAACCTTATCTTTTCTCTCCAAGGCCTATAGCTGCTGGTCTTTATGACAAGGCAAGGGATGAAATAGAAGATATGTTAGCGGTGGGAGTTATTTAGTCAGTCGAACAACCAGCTGATTGTTGCTCAGGACTGACCATAGCTTTAAAGCCCGATGAAACCATGAGAATATGTGTGAACCATATCCACCTTCATAAAGGGGTAAAAAGGGAAACATATCTACAGTCATTTGCAAAAGTTTAAGATCACTTCCAGTTACACACAGTTTTTGGGCTTATCGAGGATTGCTTTCATGCTATGATATTTTTCATTCTAAATGCTGCTTTCAAACCATCAAAGCACACTTGTGGTCTCGTTAGGGACAGCTTAATTTCATAACATGATGTCTTGCACAACTCACACACTACTCAGTTGCATTACACTACTCAAAGCGATCAAGCGCCCAGATAATTTTAGCTTGCAATTTCAACACAAAATTGGGCAAAAACGCATCACTCTTACCAACTAAAAGAGCTCAAATGGTGGCTTTGAAAGGAGAAGGGTACTCTGAGCGACAGCTAGCAGAAAGATTTCACTGCAGCAAGACAGTTGTACACCAGGCCATCACAAGACATCAAGCGGCTGCTTCATACAAGAACAGACAGCAGAGCGGCCGACCCCGAATAACAACTGGGAGGACAAAGAGCATGATGAAGAAAATTGTGGTGCGCTCACCAAGCAGCTCATTGATAAAAATTAAGTCTGCTTCGGAAATAGCAGGTGCAAGAATCTTTAGAAGCACCATATAAAGGAGACTATGCATGGACTTCCAACTTCCTTCAAGGAAACCTGCCGCCAAACCAAAGTTGACACCAGCCATGAAGAAGAAGCGACTGAACTTTGCCAATAAGTACAAAAGTTGGACAGCAGATTATTGGTCCAAGGTTCTTTTCTCAAATCAATCAACCTTGTTACAGTCAAAATCCTGGCGACAGCATGTGAGGCGACTTACAGGCAAGCGCTAGGTTGATCGGTACACCGTCATGACAATGAAGCACCCCCCGAGTCAGATGGTATTGGGTGCAATGTCTGTGATCGGAACTGCAGGTCTGTACTTTCTAGTGAAAAAAACCACCATGAATGGAGAAAAATGCAGATAGGTCCTTGAGGATAAATAGGTCTTGCACATGGGTGTTCATAACTGTACAGTCTTCATGCATGATGGTTCACCATCCCATCGATAAAAGTTAGTGAGAGTTTTTGAAACAAAAAAAAGTCGCAGAGCTTGACTGGCCAGGAAACCACCCTGGAGTCAACCAAATAGAAAACCTTTGGACGATATCAAAGAATAAAGTAGCAGCAGAGCAGCCAGGAAGTCTTGAGGCAATAAAAGAAACCATAGAAGTTACATGGGAGAAGGAAATCAGCCGTCAGCATTGCCTCACCTTGATAGAATGTATGCCAAGGCGTCTAGGGGCTGTTAACCAAAACCACAGTAGCCACACCAAATATTGACTTACAATAGATAAATCAGACTGATATTCTGTTATTAACATGTTTAAAGTTGAGGAATATTATTTTTAGCAATCAATCAGCAGGAATTAAAGCAATGTAAAAAAAGCACCAACAATGTGTGATTTAATGATAATTACAACAGTGGTCTTAAACTTTTGCAAATGACTGAACTCTCAAGACTCAGTGACATGCTGTAAAAACTGGTTAAGGGTCGTATCTTCTCCAAGGTTGAAGCCAATTCAGGATTTTGGCAAGTTAAGCTCGACCCTAAGAGTAAGTTACCTGTAAAATTTACCTCTCCGTGGGGTGGTAAGGTGCTTCAAGAGAATGCTTTCTGGCATTTCGTCAATTCCTGAATATTATCAGAAGAGCATGAAAGAGATATTGGGCCAGATGAACAGATTAATCTGTTTAATGGATAATGTCTTTATCATCGGTAAAGATGAGACCGCTCACCGGTAATGGTTGAGGATGGTCCTATCTATGGTTCAAGCTGCTGGAGTGACACTTCGCAAGGAGAAGTGTGAGTTCGGCTGTACTTCAGTCAATTTCCTTGAACATTTTGTTAGCGCTGAATGTGCTATTCTAAACCCAGACAAAATAAAACCAATTTGTCATCTAAATTTGTGAGCTAAATTCCCCAGAAGATTAGAAAGCTGCTGGGCGGTTCATTTGCATAGGTTCATTTGCATGGAAATCTCAGCAAGACTTCTAAGAGCTGTCTGACTTGGCTAAACTCGTTTATGCCATGATGGGAGCGCACAGTATGTGACTATGGAGCAGTAGTCAACAGTTGGCATTTGAACAGATCAAACGAGAACTGTCACGTTTTCCTGTACTATATGCATTTGACATGAATAAGCTGCTTCATATGTCAGCAAATTCAAGCCGGTATGCTGTTGGTGCTGTGCTATTACAGCCGACCGAGTTAAATATTTGGCAAGCAGCAGAATATGCTTCACGCAAACTGATTGATGGCAAAACTAGGTATGCAATGGTAAATAAAATGCACCAGTAGTCACCTGGACCTGCGGGAAATCTGGTTATTACCTAATAGGTCGATATTTTGAGGGAGAGACGAACCACAAACCTTCAGTCGCCATTCTTGGTGAAGGAAATCTGTCTAAATTACCTATGTGGGTACAAAGATTTAAAATGAGGATGTTGAGATATGATTATTCTATATTTTGTACCCCAGAACCTCAAATGAACCTAGCAGGCACATTAGGTCGGCCCAGCACCACTAGCCATGAAAACATACGCCACTGCTTGGCAGTGGAACAGTACCATACCGTCAAGACACAGGTTGCGGAGATGCTAGACCCATGCTTGCGAACTGAATTGTTTAAGGTCACTTGGCAAGAGACCTGGGTGGCCAGACAAATAAAAATTGGATTGTGAGCTCGCTAAGTTGTATGATAGTCGTGATGTGATTACATTATATCAGGGGCTGATTCTGTTCAAAAGCAGTTTACATTCTGAGTGAGTTAAGGCTTATTTACTTCACACAATTCCATGAAAGCCCTCAGTGGATCGAAAAGATGCAAGTGAAAAGGAGGCAATTCATTTGGTGGCCCTCAATGAGTGGTGATATAGATCATTATATCTCTCAATGTAATGTCTGGATTAGACACAGTTTTATCAAACACCAGCCTATGGAGTGTGCTCAGTTTCCTGAATCATCTTGGTTGGAGATTGGATGCGATGGCATGTCACGGTAACTTGTACCTAATTATGGTGGATTACTATTCCAGGTGGATTGAAGTACCTAAGTTTCAAGGTCAAACTTCTAGGTCAGAATTCAAGCCATTCAAGCCTGTTTGTCAAGCTGGGTGAGCCAAATTTAGCCAGGAGTGATAACGGACTGTGTTTTGCTAGTCTGGAATAGCGCAACTTTGCGCAAACATGGGACTTCGAAATAGTAACCAGCAGCCCAAGGTATGCGCCATCCAACCTACTAGCTGAACAAGTGATTAAAACCATCAAGGGGATGTGGGATAATGTGACAGACAGGAAAAAATCACTCCTTGATTGCCGATCAAGACCACTAAAATCGGGATATGCCCCAAGCGAGGTAATGTTTGGATCAATCAGGACAACTTTGGGAAAAACCTGTTTCTGAGTTGAACAATTTTAATGTCACAACATGTAATTATTAAAGCAAATGCATTATGTTATTATTAGGTTAAGCATTTTTATTCTTATTATATTATTAAGCAAAATATTTTCATTGAGTTTGTATTAAAAATGAAATTATAATATAAAAAATATTTGTTTAATTCTTTAGTGTGGACAGCATATATACTTTTGGGTAACTTAGCCCTGAATATAACATCTCCTATCTCCCTCATAACAAGCTCCTGCTCCAACTCTCCGTTAATTGAGCGAACGTCTCCGACCACTTCTGCCCCAACACTGTCAAATCAATCTCTTGATTCATTGAATCAAAACGCTTCAATAGTTCCGGTCCAAAGTCCACTTTGGCACCTAGCTTCCTCATCTTACTCTTCGATAAAGAGAGAGATTGGGGTGTTTGGAAAGGTGATGTAAGTCAGGAGATGCTAGTAGATGGGCATTCTTCGTCACCGTTGCTCACAGCAGCCGCTTCCTCTAATCCACTGATCGTGCTCGTAGTGGTACATTGACAAAACGTATCTTTTTAAAATTTTTAGTATTAAGCACATAATAATGTATTGCATTTACTGAGCATGCATGGGAGGCTTACAACAGCTGCGGTAGATCAAAATTGCCGTCACTCATTATAGGTAATGGTTCAGATATCCAACTGTATTTTATATTGGCAATCAAAATATAACTATGATCTATATAAACTGCAGATGTGTCTCCATTAACTAACTTAGGTAGAACAACATGGCCTTCAAGCCATTTCATATATAGAAACCATTAATTTTCTACTTTGGCTCTTGGTAAGCAGCAGCGTCAGACCTTTGTGATCTCTTTTTTTTCAATACGCAGTTTCGAAACTGATCTCTCAGGGACTTCATTGGCTGCTTGGCTTTTGTTACTAAAGCAAATTAGTGTTAGGTACGTTTAAGAAAGATACTTTAAATTATCTGATTACACCTAATAAGCAAATGTCATGTACACATAGCTGATGTATTTAGTATAGTTAAGTACAACGGAATCATTTTCATAATAAATAATAATTACTTACAATTCTCACAATGGCCAACTTTCACCACGATTCCTTCTCAAATGTTATTTCTCAATCGTTAGTCTTTGTAGCTTTTGTGTGTAGTGGGGGAAATTGGGGCAAGTTGGAACAGTCACATTATTCCAAATTTTATTGGTCCTTATGAGTTGTATTTTCCACTCGAGAAATGGTATGTTCTGTTAGTACCAGCCGTATTGGTTAGAAGCTCATGTGGAATGTTCTTTTGAGATAAGATAATTATTTTTATTTTCAAACTGTTTTAGCAAGTTTTTGCTATCATCGAGCAACGTACAGTGCACCCTCGAGATACGATGTTAATCCGTTCCAAGGTTGGCATTGTATGGTGAAAAAATCGTATGTCCGGGTATAGAAACCATTGTAATTATACTATGAAAATAAGAAGATAAAGATCGTCCAAAATTTTATAAAAATGCTGTACATATTGAAAATTAGTAACAAAATAGTATGTTAACTTTAGTAACTATAGTTACACACAGTAGCTGCATTGTATTAAGTGCACCTAGTGATTATAATCTGCAATACTGTAAAATGCAAAAATTACGTATAATATGTTTACTAAATGCAGATCGTACCGCAAGAAGTTCTTACCTTCAAAATGTACGCATAACATAAACATTGTGAAAGAAACACATCGCGAGCAGAGCCGGTGCCAGCGTGACGGCCAAGTGGCAGGCTGGGCCAGACCTCCCCCTCTCGCCCGGAGGCGGGGCCGGCGATAAGGCAAGTGACGCGGGTCAAGTAACCACCAAACATACGGCGGTAAGCGAAACCACAAGTGGGCGGAGCCAACAAGAACGATGCAGATAAAAGAACAGATGCGATGGAGAAGCAGGTAGAGCAGCGCAGCTCCCTGCATACGAGAGACACTTTATCCTTATACTGTGTAATATTTATGTATGCATGACATTGTTATATTAATACAACTATTATTATTATGTAAATATACATTGTATGCTCAGATAACAACTCGGTCTGCATGATTACTCGGCTTGTGGGAAACCGTGAAAGTGGCACAGTAAAATCAACCACACTGGCTGGCAGCAGTGGGATACTTAGCCCGAATCCATAACAACCGAGTAAGCACTACGAGGAGCAAACCTGATCTCGGCTGCCGACCTTGCTTATAAGCATCGATTGAGCACACCGGGGTTAGCTAGCACTCGGACGGAGGAAGCACACCAGATCCAGCTGCCGACTTTGCTGAAGCATCGCTCAAATACACCGGACTGTTGAAAGCCTCAGAATAAAAAGAAATTACCGAGATGTTATTCTCTGCTATTGGCCAACCGTGCTGAGGCATGCAGTCAACCCCAGTAAACAGGCATACTCTCGAACAAGATGCAAAGGAGAGCGCGGAGCGCAGAGCGCAGAGTGCGGCACCGACTGATTGACCGAAGTACTGGAGCGCCTAGAAAAGGCCCCACGGACTGAGGACCTCGGGCAACAGTTCAAAACCCCTCAGTACAACGGGACCAACGATGTGGATTATTTCATCCACCGGTTCCGAGAGGTGGCGAAGGCCAACCGATGAATGAATGAAGCCAGCCTGTTGCATCTGAGAGAGGCACTCCGAGAGGACGCCGAGAACTGCGGAGAGGCCGGCGAGGTGGGAGCCATCTTTAAGATGCTCCAGGCTCGGTTTGGTCTCCCCCTCGACAGGCAAAGACTCAGCTAAACAGCCTTCGGAAGACGGCGTTGTCGACGGCCTGTCGAGTAGAACGCCTAGTTAAGGTGGCCTACAGGGACTTGCTGGTACCTTACCAGGCCGATATGGCAAAAGAATTATTTTGCAACTCACTTAATGACACCAATTTGCAGCGGAATCTTCTGGCTGTGCCCACGGTGACCTTAAAAGACGCTGTGCAAGCCGGCACAGAATTTTTGCAGATCCGACTGAAAAGGTGGAACTAACAACTAGGTGTCTCACCTTCATGAACCAACCCTATCACTTGCGAGCAGGGTCGGTCGTCGGCAGCTACGCGGGAATAGAGGACCATCAGGTAGATGACGAACCACCTTTTCCCGAATCCAGGCCCGCCTTGAGAGGCGTGGACGGGAGGCCAAGTGTAAAGGTGCCAGCCCACCTGAAGGATCTCTACGTCACTGCCAAGAAAAACTGCCAAATGCCAGACCAGCTGGAACGGTTGGGGCAGCTACTGGTGTGTTATCAGCACACCTTTAGCAGAGGAGACAAAGATGTGGGTTGTACCTCCGAGGTAAAGAACTCCATTCCACTGAAGGAAGGTACTCGCCCCATCCGACAGCCACCCCACTGGCTGAGGCCAGAAAAAGAAGCAGAGGCCGAGCTGCAGGTACAGGAGCTGCTGAACAGGGGGTTAATCGAGCCAGTTGAGGAAGCTTGGAGCTCCCCAGTAGTATTAGTCTGAAAAAAAGACGGGAAATGGCGGTTCTGTGTCGACTACCGGCGACTTAACGCCGTGACTACACAGGATGCCTACCCTCTCCCCAGAATCAATGACAGCCTCAATGCCCTCTCCAGCAGCCGTTATTTTAGCACACTCGACCTGGTGAGTGGGTATTGGCAGGTACCCCTGGACGCAGACCCGTAGGAAAAGTCCGCCTTCACAACCCAATCTGGGCTCGGGAAATGGAAAGTGCTTCCATTTGGTCTGACCTCGGCACCGGCCACGGTTCAGCGGCTTATGAAATGCATCCTGTGCAGGCTGCACTAGAAGACACTCTTGCCATACCTAGATGACATCATCGTCGTCGCCTCGGACTTTGATACCCACTTGCAACGGCTGGAGGAGGTATTGCTGCGCTTGAAGGGAGCTGGACTAAAGCTCAAGCCTTCCAAGTGCGAGCTTCTGCAGCCACGAATTCAGTACTTTGGACATGTAGTCAGCAAGGACGGAGTAGCCACTGACCTAGAAAAGACCCTGGCAGTCCTGCAATGGCCGAATCCCAAGGGTCTCTGTGAGCTACATGGCTTCCTGGGTACCGTGGATAACTACCGGCAGTACGTGACCAACTTCGCTGACACAGCCCGTCCGTTGAACCGACTCACCAGCAAGAGGGATGCCTGATCTTGGGCTCAAAAGGAGCAGGAGGCCTTTGACAAGCTGAAAGAGGCACTGTCCTCAGCCCCCGTATCGGGTTACCCAGACCCAACGCAGCCATATATACTGGACACAGATGCTAGTAATTGCTGAGTCGCTGCAGTGTTGTCCCAAGTACAAGGGGGAGTTGAGCGAGTCATCACATATTTCAGCAAGACACTGAATCCGGCAGAGCGGAATTACTGTGTGACTCGAAGAGAACTGCTCGCCGTGGTAAGGGCTGTGAAGCACTTCCGGCCTTACCTCTATGGGCGCCAGTTCCTCCTCCGTACAGATCACGTATCCCTCCAATGGCTGTGTCGATGCAAAGAGCCTTCCAACCAAGTAGCGAGATGGTTGGAGATCCTTGCCAATTTCTAGTTTATTCTGGAACACAGGCCGGCCTCCGACACGGCAACACAGATGGGCTCAGCCGACAGACCTGCAAAGATTGTTGACAGTGCGAGCTGATTGAGTTACAGGATAGAGGACCGACCCACAGGGAGTTAGCCCTGGAGAACCAACTAGGAAAGAACCCGAGTCTTGACCCGAGAGTCGCCGGAACCGCGCGCGAGACAGCCGGTTGTTCGAGCCCGCCTTTGCCCCTAGATGCATCGAGGTCCAGCTCGAAGCTAGCCGAGGCCACCCCGGAACTCTGTGGGACGGCTCGGATAAGCACCAGAAAAACCACCACAGTAGAGTTGGCACGCATACAGGCTGCCGGACGTGGACCAGTGGCCTCCATGTACCTCTCTATGCTGCAGGTGACAGAATTCGCCTATTTTTCCGACTGCAGAACGGGGTACTGGAGGCACGTACTGCTCCACACGGCCAGACAAGGGGGTGCTCTGTCTGCCCCCACCGGTCCGAGAAACAGCCATTTGGCAGACTCATGCCTTGGCCCACTCTGAGGTGGGAAGAATGGTCAGCCGGCTCCGACTGACCTGGTATTGGCCAGGTATGACGGCCATGGTGAGAAGAATGGTCAGGTGCTGTGAGGTCTGCCAGGTGGTTAAGCACAGTGGCAACTAAGGAGCAGGTAGCCAGCAGAGGTTATACGCAGGTCACCCCTGGCAAAAAGGCTGCAGTGGACCTGGTTGGACCAATGCCGGAGACACAGAGAGGGAACCAGTGGATCCTGGTGCTAACAGACCATTTCACTGGGTAGCAGGATGCACTAGCCCTCCCGGATGCGTGGCATCCAAGAGGGCCAGTGCGTCCTAAAGTACACCAGAAAGTGCATACTAAAGTAGCCAAAATACCAAGAAGTATTTTGCTACATGGGCTTGCCGGAGCAAATAAATATGGACCAAGGGCACAGTTCAAAAGGCAACTGATGGAAGAACTGTGCCTGCTATGGCGAGTGGAAAAATGCACACCACACCATACTACCCTCAGGCTAACAACGTTGTGGAGAAAAACAGCCGGAAGCTGAGAGACTCGCCACAAACGCTTCTGCTAACACAAGGACAGGAGGAGTGGGACAGACTGCTGCCCCAGCTGATGCGGGCCTACAGGGGTACGCCACACTCTGTTATGGGCAAAACAGCAAACCTGCTGAGGTTTGGTCGAGAGTTACGCCTCCCTGACCTGTTGGAAATCAGCTGCCTTTGCTGGAGGAGCGGCCTTCCCACCAGTACGTGCAAGAAACACAGAAGAGGTTAGAAGCGGCTCACGAGATACTTATGTAAATATAAATTGTATGCTTAGAAACCGTGAAAGTGGCACAGTACAATCCATCACAGTATATAATCAGTGCACAAATCACCGAAATTTAATTTCGAGGTAAATTGTTGTTTATAACGTGTAGCAGAAAAAATTCGCTTTAACTAAAAAATAACGAAAAAGCGTCGTGTTTCCTAGAATTAGGCGCAAAATATTTGATAACAAGGGCAATGTAACTTATGGGGCAATGCTCAAATAATACATCATTTAGCGTGTGCATACAGTAGATGGCAAATGATAACAACAGCAGATTGTTAAGAACTGTACAGCTCAGTGGATAAGTGAGTGTTTTGAAACTTGTGGTTCCATTCTCCATGAGTTCAAGTTCACCATGCTGCGAGCTTTTAATTCCAAAAAATTAATAGCTATAGCTGGACATACACAGACACCCACAGAAACGCACACAAACTTTGAGATTTATAGTGTCATTAATAAGTAGGTTATTTTATGTAAACATCTTACCAGTGAATCTAATCACAAATATGATCACGAGAAGACTGCTACCATCAGTACTGCAAGAAAGTCTGAGAGATCTCTCACTCCCAGTCTTTACCATGATTGGGTTTTTGGCACCAAGAAAGAACTGGTTGTCTCCAACCTTGATTACTAAGTCACGATTGATAGGGAGGAAGTGGAGGAGCTCAAACCTTACAGTAACATTAGGACTGGGTAGTTCTACTCTAATTCTACAGTCTCGTAGAATTGCGTAGAAAGATAGATTATGGGAAGAGCTGATAACTCCTGATAGCTGACTAGCCTCAGCACCTTCTGTAATAGTAAAGGCTCCCCCACATGTTGCTACTACAAACAATATTAACTATATGATGTCAGTATAATGTAATATATAAACATACAAATATCAAGGTATATATTACAAGGAATAAAGTATAGTTTCAATTCTACCATTACTGTAGTAGTGAAACTCAAAGTTGTCTTCTCTTGCTGATGGTAAAGTGACATTTAGCTCTCTTCCTTTCAGATGGATTATTATGTTGTCAGAATAAAGGTTCTTACAGTAGGTACAGTAGGTATTACTGTTAACTGTAACATTGGCTTTACAGTTAGTGGTGATATCGCATAGCCCAGGTAAGCTAAGATAACTTCCACTAGCAAATCCTCTCAAGCTCAGAACACATGGTCTGTCATTGCTTGCCTTTACATGCTTGATAGTCCCTGAAGCACCTGCTGGTACTGTCAGTGTGTTGTCACTACACAAGATGTGTGGTCTGACAGTCTGCCCATTGACTGCGTGTAGAGATGCTCTGAGGAGAAGCGCTATGAGCAGAGATATCCATCTAGGAAGGGGATGAAACATTACATACTAATACATCTATATGGTAAAAGCTGAGCATCCCATCTACTCACAGTTATTTCGTCACATTTTATAAGATAAAATGTTAAAATTCAAATAGCTAATCTGGCATATCTTAACACAATTAAAGTATATAGAAGTTAATAGATGAAAGATATGAATGTCAAAATAGATACTCTAAGAAAGGTTCAACTCAAACGTCGTTTATTAGTAACATTATTTTATTTTTCTGAATTGTTTGTTTTCTGTAGCAGAAAGTTCTGAAAATATTAATAACGTCATCATGACCTTGAAAAAACCTCAAGAATTTCAGTATTGATTTATAGAATATTTTTGTAGTTAATTCTCTCAAGTGCTGCTACTCAGTATGTTTGTCTAACCTGTGTATTTCGTGTTTATTTGTGTCTATTATTATTACCATATTAAATGTATGTCAAATCTTACATTACTTTTACATGATATATTTAACTGTAAATCTGATAGTTTACCAATTTGTTGTTTAGCAGAATGAAGTTAATATGATGATAAATAGCGGTGTTCTTGAAGGGCACTAACGGCTAAAGAACCGACCAATTTTATATGAACATTATATATTAGGAGCTTTATGAAGTTAGCAAAATCTAACACAAGGCGCCTAAATACAATCTACTACATAAACAGTAATCCTTGTCTGTGTGTGTGGGTCTAGCTCATAGAGTACCGTACTTTTCGGACTATCAGTCGCTACTTTTTTTTGATGGTTTGAGCCATGCGGCTTATATAAGGGTGCAGATATTCTGTGGTTTTTTCATTCATCACTAGGGCGCATTAACAGGAATCTCCGGTTAGTGCGCCAACTGAATTAGTATGAGTAGTATAAATAGATTATAGAGTCGTCTTTCCTTTATTCAATTTGGTCATACGAAGCGAACTTAATTAATATGAGTAAGTAGTAAAATTAACTTAGTAGTAAATATTATTAGTGAATAAAATAAAATTTACGATTAATTAACTAAATTAATGAGTAGTAAATTACGTCTAATTAATATTTACTGTCAACGTGTACCGGGAAAGTCACATGAACGTTTGTTTCTTGCGGCCACTGGAAAAAACGCTGTTCTCACCTACTAAATTTCTACATCGAAAAGGTTATTACTTCTTATTCAATGTTGTATTGGCTATGAATTGCTACACTTTCACTACATAACCATTTCACTTGCGTCCATGTACAAATTTAGCTATCGGCCTACTGCCAGCCATTTTGCCGACATTGCTTAATGATATTTTCCCAGTTTGAAACTCCATCTAGAACTTTTGTTTTGGTTATATCGTGGATTTTGCCAAGAATTTAACAACCACTGCTATGAAAAAAAATAATCGTATTTATACTTTGTGCATAGCCTCACATACTAAAGCGATGTGAGGCTATGAAGCTTAAAGATCTTCTACAATGTTATTTATTCTTGCAAAGCCAACACTTTCACTACCATCAGAGTCAGTGCTGCTATTGCTATTTCAATTATCTGTGTAATCACAAAATCTAAATCTGAATTGGCTATAATGTCATCAACATAAGTAATTGTTTTCTAACTCAGTGGGGTTTTCAAAACTTACACAAAAACTGTTTGTTTTAAAGTTGGAAATTCTCAAACAAAGATTTAAAATTAAATTTTAGACTAATTTTATAGAGAATTCTTTGGACAATACTGTCACTACCATAAAAGTCTTAAAAATCGTTGGTTATGTTATCAACAAATAATATAATTCAGTTACTAGCAGTTGCTGGAAAAGTCACAAAAAATGTATCTACGGTGGTCGACCATAGAAAACGCATAAATGAGTCTACTTCAGTAAAAAGGTTGAAAACGTTGGATTTGCCACTGTTTGTGATATTAAACATGTTCAATTCCTTCCGCAACCGAGATAATTTTACTTTTTTTCCAGCTACGAGTACTACAGAACTACAGCTACTACAGAACTTGCACGGGTACTGCTACTGCGTTTTACCTACTAAATTTCTACATCAAAAAGGTTAGCACTTCTTATTCAGTGTTTTATTGTTTATAAACTGCCATACCTCCACTACTTACAAACATTGGATTTGCAATTGTTCATGATAGCAAGCATGTTTATTTCCTTCAGCAGCTGATTTACGTTTACTTTTTTCCAGCTACGAGTACAACAGAACTACAGCTATTACAGAGCTTGCGTGGGCACTCCGAGCATTGCGATGGGCGACGGTGAGAAGAAAGTGAGCAACATATGTTACAAAAAAGCACACCATCTCATTCACTTTTAGAAATGGTTGAAGCAGTACAATGCCTCCCAAAAAGCCTACTGCCCAAACACAAGAACAGATTGATTCCCGTAAAGAAAGAGATCGAATTCACAAAGCAGCAGCTAGACGAGCAGAAACTGCAAAGCAAACACAGCTACTCCAACATCGAAACAGAACTGTTACTGCATCTGCTAGAAGTGCAGAAACTGCAGAGCAAACACAGCTATGCCTACAAGGAAACAGAATAGCATCTGCTAAAAGAGCAGAAACCACTAAACAAACACAGGTACATTAAGAGCAGGCCAGAATAGATGCTGCAGCTGCTAGAAGTGCAGAGGCTGCTGAGCCGACCAAGCAGCGACTCAAACGGCTCAGAGCAGCCACCACAGAAACCTCCGAGCAGATGCAGCGGTGACAAGAACATGATGCACTAGCTACAACAGCTGCTCGGCAAGCTGAATTTTTGGAGCAGATGATATGGCGACAACAGCAAGATGCACTAACTACAGCACCAACTACTTGCTACCAGGCGCTGTGTATGGGCAGAAAAGTTCGCACTTGACTACAGTCCTGCAACACAGTATAGGGCCGAATTTCCTATGGGATGAATGTCCAAAAATGCCCCAGATGTAATGCCTTATGTTGAAAAATCGAGAGGCCATATATGTAGTTTGTATAGTAGATTTTATTGATAATAAATGTTATCAACACAACCACATTACTGCTGCACAGTTTGTATATTCCATGTCAAAACACAGGCTATAGACGAAGAACTGGTGATTCATGATTAGTGTTTTAAGCATGTAGAAGTCTCAATTCAATAAATGCTGGCGATAGCTTAGCAGTGCAATAGCAAAATATTTTCTAGAATTTCTCAAAACATGTAAAACTTGTCAATACTGCCATTTTGAATAACTTCAGTTTGCCTAGCAAAGTAAATTTCATTACCAGTTCAATGTACAAAATTAGGACAACTCCGATTTGAGTGGTTCAAGACTGATGCATTGTAGACTATCGGTAAAACACATTGCATATTTCCATTGTTCTCTCCAACATTAGTGACATGTACGACTACAACATATGTGTATGCAGTCTGATCAGCACACAAATTTCAGAAAATTGCATATTTGGAGTTGTTTTACAACATCAAAGACAACTCTCAATAAAACTATTGCTTTACGTAAATCTGTTCCCAAACACGGGTAATTCAGTTAGTCAGCAATAAAACTGTTCACTTCTTCAAAAGTATAGAGCAGGGTTTATGCTTTAAACTAATTTCTCTATACAAATACTGGCTAGCATTGCTATTTTATACATTTTATATACACTTTTTATACATTTTTTATACACTTATGGATCACTTCATAGAACACTCCATAGAGTGTATGTCTAACAAACACTTATATTAATCTGCATCTTATGTAAGACCTAATTAGTTTATACAATATTCTATGTTGAGTAAAACCAATCATGTTTTTAGAGTACTAGAAATTCCACTGTCATACAGCCCACGACCAAAGAGATATTGGAAAAAAGAAAGGGTACTGATGGTTGAGAAATGCAATATTAGCAGTCAAATGGCACTGCAGTGCAATAGGTTAACTGCAATGGTAGCTGTTATGTACTGGGTGTGGGTGTTATTATATACAACAAACAGCAATAATGAAAGTAAAATATTATATGTTTATATCTCTCTCCCTGCAATAGGAGAAATGCAATATTGGCCAATATTAGAAGTAAAATGCACTGATATTATTAGAATAACCAATATTATTAATATAGTAATAATATAAAACCAATTCACAATTTTGTTTACATTTCAAAACGTCGTAGCTAACAATATCAAGAAGTGATATTTATATAGATTTTTAGAAAATCTATTTAAAAAAGTGTTTGGTCATGACAAACAGCAATAATAAAAGGAAAAGATTATATGTTTATATCTCTCTCCCTGCAATAGGAGAAATGCAATATTGGCCAATATTAGAAGTAAAATGCACTGATATTACTAGAATTACCAATATTATTAATATAGTAATACAGTAATAATAGAAAACCAATGAACAATTTTGTTTACATTTAAAAACGTCATAGCGAACATTATCAAAAAGTATCCAAAAGAATATCACAAACTTAGTAATAGTAATACAGCAATAATAGAAGAATATCCAAACTTATAATTAAATATCGTAATCTCATAAGAATCATTAGAAAAAATATCATGGTCATATCTTTTACTTACACTGCGTTGCACATCAGTTAGAATACCAAAGTACTCAAATGTGTCTAAATTGTCAGATACTTTGAAATCGGCAAAAATAAAACGATTTCAGTACTCCTACGTCAATTACAGAAACCTTCGACAATGCTATAGACTGGTGAAATGTGCACGTTTTTTTCATGAAATGCGCACGACTTAATCGTTCTATTTCCTGTTGCTCGGCATTTCAATTTCGTGTCTTAACTTTGAAAAAAGTGAAGCTTAGCAATTTTTAATAACAATTTTCGTCCAAATAAATCTGTATCGTTGTGTATAATCCGATCAGATGGGTAAGTTTTAAGATAATGCCGATGGTTTACAAAGACTTGGTAACATATTTAAGTAGATCTGTATGTGTTTTGTATCGTTATTATACTTTAACAACTCTACAAAACGATGGTTAAATTTGTTGATAAAATTTTGATACAAGGGTTCGTCTCATTGTTGATGAATAATTTTCGTAAGTTGTGCGCACATGCATTTATCATAAAAACTCTCAAACTTCGCATTCGTTTGTTTGGTCGTAGGATTATAAGCTGGAACGTTCACTATAAGCAAATTCTTGTGTTTCATAGCTAGTACAATTTACGAGGTCTGACTCCGATAGCAGAGCACTCAAAATATTTTTGCTCTGTCATGGATACGACATGATGATAGCTAGCGTTACCCTTTTATCTGGCTTTAATGCCGATATAGTAGTAGTATACCTCCTGTTGACACGTGTCACTCTGTTTTCAGTAGTAACTGTATCAGACTTGATACAAGCAGGGCTATTGTCCATCATTACAATAACCAGCTTAGCTCCAGCTAAGCTCCAGTTAAGCTCCAGCTTAGCTTTTCCTTACAAACATTGCTATTATCCATTAACATAAAGACTTTAGCTTATATAATGATGTTAGCTTTTAACACTGATAGCTATAGTTTATTTAACAATGGTCACTAGTTGGTTTGCAAAACCACCTTAAAAGACTATTTCAAAGTGTGCTAGTTTTTGATCTATTCATCGCAAGGGACATTTGATTTTACACTAAGTTCATCCCTCTCTAATTTTACTACATGTGTTTTGGGGCATGTTCATCATGCAATTTTGTACTTTTCTCAATATCTTTCGCACATGTATAAATACGGTCTTGACAGTATTATTGCAGGATGAAATTTTTGCCAGCTCGTGGATTCACACACAACAGCTAGTTTTTTTATTATATCTCACCTACTTTAACTGTTAACTGGGGCACTAGAATTGAATAATTGTAGATTATTGAATCAGTGAGTGAGTTTCTTTATGACTAGGTTAACTTACTATCCAATCAACATCTGGATGGATGTATTAACATATATCTGGGTTCTGACTAGTAGCTCATTATTAGCAACGAGTGTTATAGATAAAACCAAAATGTTAATTGATGAAACCCAAACTCACATGGCATTGCAGGACATAAATTAAAAATTTACAAATTCAGACACCTCTGTTCCCCCCTTGTATATTCAAAATTTCATCTAGGAAGTAGGGAATCCCCTAAAGGATATTCCTCATTGGTTGGGAACCTATAATCTACTGCATCTCTATATTAAACAAATATTCAAAGGAGGAAGTGTGGCATTTGAGTGGAATAAATGAAAAAAACCTTTCGGAAACATGATGCACGGTCTCGGATTTGGGTCACACATTCTACCCACCTACACCTTGCATAAATATCAAGTAATTTCAATTTATAGATTTTAATGTTTTAGTAGTTAAGTTTATATAATATATTTAATATATTATGTTTAATGTAATTTAATTTGGTTTCAATGTCATTCTACTGGGACACAGTCTGACTAGTGTTTGGAGGATATATCCTAACTATGGTAAGTTTTAGTAACATCATATGTTCAATGCATTTGCCTGTTTACTGCTAATCACCCTGTATACTTTAATATTTGCGCACATTCTTTTTTGTGATTATATGCACGGCTGTTCTGGTTTGCTGTATACAAATCACAATCTGATGAATTAAACAAATAAAATCAACTGACAAAAACATATACCCCTTTGTCTCCATCCATATATCCTACCCAGATACCAGCAAATTAAGCAGATACAAAGTGATAATGTAGCCATATTGCCAACTGTATAGGCAGGTCTGAGACTATGCACGTTATTAAGTACTCCCTTACTTCTATGATATATAATCAACTGTATAGGTACATATGTTACTATGTATGTTATTAGCTACTCCCTTACTTCTATGATATATGATCAACTGTATAGGTAGGTCTGTGATAATGTGTGTTATTAGGTGCTCTCTTACTTCTATGATATATGATCAACTGTATAGGTAGGTCTGTGACCATACATGTTATTAGGTGCTCCCTTACTTCTATGATATATGATCAACTCTATAGGTAAGGCTGGGACCATGCATGTTATTAGGTACTCCCTTACCACTGTGATATGCTTAACTGGTATATATGATATAAGTTGGTCTATAACCAACATATGCTAATGCCTAGTCTTTATCAACATGAGAAATGCTGGTATACAGAGAAGCTGTTAAAGAATATAATGATGCCGGAGTACTATGTGTCACCTGTTGTTGAATGTCATGCTGTTTTCTAAATATACATAAGCAGACTTACCTGCCTGAGATGAACATTGATGTCAGTTTCATGGTAAGGGCTGACACTATAAAAAACTGTCAATGTCTGCGGGTGGTCTGATAGCTGTAGTTACTCTTAACCGCCGATAAACTTAGTTATTAGTTTACTTTTGTAATCACTGTGTATATTTGGTGATGGTGATAACAAGTCGTAGTCCAAAGTACAAATAAAGATTACGGATTTAAAACTTCCCTGTTCCTCCTAAATCAAAACTCACTGCCATAGTAGAAATAACTCTACATGTCATAGTAGAAAGTGATAATAAATATTACAGATCCAAGACTTCCCTGTTCTTTCTAAACGAAAAGATACTTTTTGTGTAAGCAAACTGCTGCTAAGGTACAGTTTAGTTGGTATGGGGTATTTCAAGCAGCTGTAGCACATTGCGCCACTGGATATGTAATAATTCTCATTTGCACAAAACTTCTTTGTCAAGTGCTTCCAATGTCAGAAAAAGCTAGATATACTGACAGCTGGTTTTAGCAAATATCTCAGAAGCTAAGTGCCATTGCAGTCAAAAATATATCCAGCATGAATATTTTAATTTGACAATAACTAGACAAACTCGTGTACCCTCAAAATAAATGACTATCACATAGTAAGATCACATGATCAGCAGAAAGTAAGGTCACATGACCTTACTTTCTGCTGGTCATGTGATTACATATAAGTTTTACTTGATATAAAATAGTATATAATATTTGTTGCTGTTTGAAGAAAGTCAAATGAGTTGAATATAGATCTCGGTATAGCTGAAGTACATTTTAGTGGCAGATACTATCAAGTGACATCAGCACAATATGTTTAACCAGCTACTACAATATTACTACTACTAACAAAAAATCCCTAAACTTATTAAATTAAGAGTGTAATCAATTAGGTATTGTCTATACTTTGGGGATTAAGATGATATCTTCATATATTCATGAGTGTCATTAGGTATCTCTACTCTTTCATATTCAGAGTTGTCTCCTTGTTGTTCAGTTTCAATGTTTACAACCTACATGTTTATGTAGTTTCCTCTCTCACTCAGCTCTCCTGTTCTGGTTGTAGTTACTGCAACCTCATCATATTGACTTGCTGGTTGAGGTTGGACAACTCTTCGTTGTATGTAGATCAGCAGGGATAATAATGATGCAGAGCTCTATAGCAGCCAGTCAGGAGATAACTCCTATTCCAACAATTATTCTGGTATAAAAAACATTTACATTGTATGTAGATCACCAGAACTACCACGATGCAGAGCTCTATAACAGCCAGTAAGGAGGTGACTCCTATTCTAGCTAGTAATCCTGCATAAAATATTCTAGTACTGGATTGACGGAATTTTTTTCTAAAACAAAAACATTCACAGAGAGTGATGTATGGCTCGAGAAATAGACATTCCCAAAGATTGATGTATTGCTAGAGAAATATACATTTACAAAGAGTGATATATTGCTATAGAAATAGACATTCACAAAGAGTGATGTATTGCTAAAAATAGACATTAGCAAAGAGTGATGTATTGCTAGAAAAATAGACATTCACAAAGAGTGATGTATTGCTAGAGGAAGAGACATTCACAAAGAGTGATGTATTGCTAGAGAAATAGACATTCACAAAGAGTGATGTATTGTTAGAGAAATAGACATTCACAGAGAGTGATGCATTGCTATAGAAATATACATTCACAAAAAGTGATGTAATGCTAGAGAAATAGACATTCACAAAGAGTGATGTATTGCTAGAGAAATAGACATTCACAAAGTGTGATGTATTGCTAGAGAAATAGACATTCGCAAAGAGTGATGCATTGCTAGAGGAAGAGACATTCACAAAGAGTGATGTATTGCTAGAGAAATATACATGTACATTCACAAAAGGTGATGCATTGCTAGAGGAAGAGACATTCACAAAGAGTGATGTATTGCTAGAGAAATAGACATTCACAAAGAGTGATGTATTGCTAGAGAAATAGACATTCACAAAGAGTGATGTATTGCTAGAGAAATAGACATTCACAAAGAGTGATGTATTGCTAGAGAAATAGACATTCACAAAGAGTGATGTATTGCTAGAGAAATAGACATTCACAAAGAGTGATGTATTGCTAGAGAAATAGACATTCACAAAGAGTGATGTATTGCTAGAGAAATAGACATTCACAAAGAGTGATGTATTGCTAGAGGAAGAGACATTCACAAAGAGTGATGTATTGCTAGAGAAATATACATGTACATTCACAAAGAGTGATGCATTGCTAGAGGAAGAGACATTCACAAAGAGTGATGTATTGCTAGAGAAATAGACATTCACAAAGAGTGATGTATTGCTAGAGAAATAGACATTCACAAAGAGTGATGTATTGCTAGAGAAATAGACATTCACAAAGAGTGATGTATTGCTAGAGAAATAGACATTCACAAAGAGTGATGTATTGCTAGAGGAAGAGACATTCACAAAGAGTGATGTATTGCTAGAGAAATATACATGTACATTCACAAAGAGTGATGCATTGCTAGAGGAAGAGACATTCACAAAGAGTGATGTATTGCTAGAGAAATAGACATTCACAAAGAGTGATGTATTGCTAGAGAAATAGACATTCACAAAGAGTGATGTATTGCTAGAGAAATAGACATTCACAAAGAGTGATGCACTGCTATAGAAATAGACATTCACAAAGAGTGATGCATTGCTATAGAAATAGACATTCACAAAGAGTGATGCATTGCTATAGAAATAGACTTCTACACTCTCTTTTTCCACACTTGTGTGCCACGTCAGAGGACGTCCAACTACAACGTTGAAAATTTGATAAGCAAAACATTATTTTGCAATTATCATTCACTCATGTGAGAAACACAAATTGGAGAACAAAAAAGAGTTGCTCTTGTTTTTCTAGAAAATAAAAAAGTAATCACTTTTGTTTTACTCACCCTGCAATATGAATGTATCAGACTGTAACAATTGAACCCACAGCCATGGCCACATTCAAATATAGTGAAGCTTTGGACTATAACATTCCATTAACTATTTTGCTTTGTGTAGTGTCAGTGTCAAGCTAACTGGTTCACAATTTTGGTGTCAAACGAAGTCTTGTTTTCAAGTTTTAGATGAAAAACCTACAAATACAATTATTCACAATTTATATTAAACTTGGACAAGCTGGACAACAGAAATAATAGAGTAAAACAAGGCAGAATGCAAACCTACCATTTTCTGAGCACTTAGACGAAACATCTGTTATTTTGGTGTTCAGATGTTCAGAATAAATCAGAAGTGAAAAATAAAAAACAGAACACCTTGACAATGACTTACAGACTCAAAGAGAACATCAGCCAATTTACCTATTTTAGTGCAGTTAGGACTTGAAGGCCAGTTGCCATCAGCTGTACATCTTATCTCACTTGTATCTAGTCTCTTAAACCCAAAGTTAAAGTCATACAGAAATATACTATTTATATAGGATCCATTGTGACCATCAGCAACAGAAGTCTCCTTGACACCAAATAAGGAAATTGATGGATCGACTGTACACTCAAATACAATAATACAAATTCACAGTTGTAAACGATCTATTGGACCAGAAATATTTATAGTTCCATCAGCAGCTAGAGTCACTTTAGTTGAGAGATTAAAAATATTCATATAGTTTTTAACTAAAAATCGGTTAAGTTTGATTCTGTTGTACCCTCCTGAATCACCATCTCAAGATTCTTCCATAATCCATGATTATCTTGGCTGTAAGTTCATCTGTGTCAACTGTCACTATCAAAAGATTCCTTTAAAGCCAATGATTATCATGACTTCAACCTTGTGCAATTGTATTGTTAGCAGCTGGTGTTCTGGCTATAAAATGTTTTCCTAGAACTATCACTATTACCAAATAACATAGGAAGTTATGTGACTGATGACCAAGCTCTGTTAAGTTGCACCTTATGGTATACTGCTATCTATCGAATACCTAATAATTTGTATTATATTTTTATTACTCATCGGAATATATGAGTTTTGTTACTATTTATAGTAGACTGCTTAGGATCAGATGTGAGTTTATAAGCAAAGTCTATCATATAGCAACTATCTTCACTGACAGCTCTCATCAGGTTATTAATTATTTGTCAAACTCGGACACTAGAAACTCTACTTGTTTTTTCAACATTTTCAGCATTTCCTCATCAATAGGTTACACCCAGTACTCAATAGTCAAAACCACTGTACTTCATACCTGAGTTCAACACTAACCTGGCACACACTAGAAGGTGGTTGAGCTCCACTTCCATGGAGTAGTTAGTCTATCGGGTGTGCTACAGAATACCTTTCTCTCTGACACAGAACTGTTGGTTGTGTGACCTTTTATACATTCATATATACCTGTGAGGTTATCTTCCCCTAGCTTGTTCTCTGAGTTTGGAACATGGAAATATAGAGTTTGGCACCAAAGCTCTGTAAGGGCATCCGATGTGATATACATATTAAGGTGATAAGATTTATGATATGAGAGCATGTTTAAAAAGAAATGCAAGATTATTATTATGTAACCGATGCTAATCAAAAGCCTGCATGCTGCAATGCAAACCAAATAAGTATTTTCTGGCTTCCATAAAATCTCTTATTGAGCCTAAATTAATCCTGCTAGTAATATCACTAGTAATAAAAATACCCATTGTTAATGTATATTTTAATATATTCTTAGTTTTCATGGAAACTAAGTCGAAATTTCAAGCTGCGGATATCATGAACTTAGTAAATTTTAACTATATTTACTACTAGCTGTACCACCCGGCGTTGCCTGGGTAATAAAAAGTCTATGGACAGAAAATTGGTTTTTCCTTAACAGATAACAACATTTACCATTCTAACTTTCAAACTACATATCATGAGAGAAGTGTTTCTGTAGTTGAAATAAATTAGGAGAGAAAACAAAGTCTGCAGAAGTTTTCAAACTTTGTCGAACTGTAACTTTCAAACTTTATATCATGAGGGAATGATTTTGTGCAGAACAGGCTCTTTTCTTTGGGTGTATTAGACAATTTGTAACTTCTGAGAATACATGTATTTAACAGATTAATAAAAAAATATGACAGAACATGGTAGTATTTTGTGGTTGAAATTTTATTAGGACAAAGTCTGCCAAAAATGGTTGAATTAAAAATTAATATTAATAAGATAGGTTGGAAACTAACTAAGTAATAATAGGTAACAGAGATAAGACAATGAATAATGGTTAAACTTCAAACAGATATTAAACTCAAATTAAGTTTAAAAATGCAAGTTGCAATAAAAACTTGTATTAAAAAGTTCAAAAGTTATACAAAGTTAATAAATGTAATTAGACAATGTAAATCTACCAATATATATATATATATGTATATATATATATATATATATATATATATATATATATATATATTTCTCAAAGTATGTGAATGTATGTAAATATAAGAAAGTGAGGGTTAACTGATACTACCGATAGATCTTACAGATAATCCCACGACCAAACGAGCGAATGCGAAGTTAGGGAGTTTTTATGGTAAATGCATGTGCACACAACTTACGAAAATTATTCAACAACAATGAGACAAACCCTTGTTTGAAAATTTCATCAACAAATTTAACCATCATTTTGTAG
Source organism: Watersipora subatra (assembly GCF_963576615.1). NCBI lineage: Eukaryota > Metazoa > Bryozoa > Gymnolaemata > Cheilostomatida > Watersiporidae > Watersipora > Watersipora subatra. The sequence goes on along the minus strand of NC_088709.1, from coordinate 866,964 downwards.
ATTAGTTAAAGTATAATAACGATACAAAACACATATAGGCCTATTTAAATATGTTACCAAGTTTTTGTAAATTATCAAAATTCTCTAAAAGCTTACCCATCTGATCGGATTATACACAAATAAACAGATTTATTAGGACGAAAATTGTCACAAAACGCTTGATAAGCTTAGTTTAATAAAAGTTAAGACCGAAAATTGAAACGGCGGTTGACAGAGAATAGAACGATCATGTCGTGCGCATTTTGCCAAAAAAATAATGTGCACATTTCACCAGTCTATGGCATTGTTTATTCGTAATCAAATTTATTCGAAGGTTTCTGTAATAAACGTAGACCGTTTGTGGCATTGACCGATTTATAGGTACAAAATTGTGGTACACAGTTTATCAGCTTATGTTTTTTGTCTAATCACCGAAGGGTTCATTATTTAAAACGTTAGCCGAAATTCTTTACAACTTATGTACAAGCTAGGGCTGAACTACAAAGCCCCTTTATGACGAGAACCTTTTTTATTTTGCTCCAGTTTGCAGAAAACTCTCAGACGCGTGAACGCTCATACTTGCTTTCTGTTAAAGATTGCTGCAAAATTGTGCATTGGTTTTCTATTATTACTGTATTACTATTACTAAGTTTGTGATATTCTTTTTAATACTTTTTGATATTGTTAGCTATGACGTTTTTAAATGTAAACAAAGTTGTTCATTGGTTTTCTATTATTACTGTATTACTATATTAATAATATTGGTTATTCTAATAATATCAGTGCATTTTACTTTTAATATTGTATTTCTCCTATTGCAGGAGGGAGATATAAACATAAAATATTTTCCTTTTATTATTGCTGTTTGTCATGACCAAACACTTTTTTAAATAGATTTTCTAAAAATCTATATAAATATCACAACTTCGCGATATTGTTAGCTATGACGTTTTGAAATGTAAACAAAATTGTGCATTGGTTTTATACTATTACTATATTAATAATATTGGTTATTCTAATAATATCAGTGCATTTTACTTCTAATATTGGCCAATATTGCATTTCTCCTATTGCTGGGGGAGAGATATAAACATATAATATTTTTCTTTCATTATTGCTCTTTGTTGTATATAATAACACCCACACCCAGTACATTACAGCTACCATTGCAGTTATCCTATTGCACTGCAGTGCCATTTGACTGCTAATATTGCATTTCTCAACCATCAATACCCTTTCTTTTTTCCAATATCACCTTGGTCATGGGCTGTATGACAGAGGAATTTCTAGTCTTACATTAATCTTACAAATGATTGTTGTAAAATGGTGAAAATAATTACGAATTACTAATTGGTTAGGTTTAGAAGGAAAGATGTGAAAGCCACTAGATAAAGTGAGCACTGATAGAAAAATGTTTGAAGCGCGCATTTCACAAACAAAACATTCGGCTGTTGAGGAAAGGAAATAGCACTTGTTACTATACTATATCGCTATTAAAATACACGCTAATTAACAAAATGAACAAAATTTAACAAAATAAAAACAACTGAAAAGGTTTTCAAAACTTTTCAAACTACTGTAACTTTCAAACTTCATATCGTGAGGAAAAGGTTCTCAAACCACTGTAAATTTAAAAGTTTATAACTTTCAGCTTTTAATAACGTACAGTTCAACCTGTTCTAGCGGAACTGTTTTAGCGTTGCTAACCGAGTTTTTCGAAACCCGAAACAATTTTTCCCATTAAAATAAAATTATGTAAATTTTAATCCGTTCCAAGATAAGGAAACAATGAAACAGCAAAAATGCAACAGATATTTGCATCGGAAATCGTAGGAAAAAGAAAATATAAACAGCAATGGCCTGTTTACTTTACATCTTTAACTTAACATTTTTACTTAACAACTGTTACTTTTAAACATCATATCATAAAGAAAAGGTTTTGTGCAAGGCAATTAAATTAAAAATAAAAAAAAGAACTGTAAATGTTTTCAAACCACTGTAAACTTAAAAGTTCATAACTTTCAGCGATGTATAGCTTAGTTTATCTTATCGAACATATTCGATCGTTAGGTTACCTTATGTGTTACGTTGTTCTAGTGTTGCTAACCAAGTTTTTTGTGGTCCAAACAAGTTTTCCAATTAAAATAACATTGTATAGATTTTAATTCATTCCAAGATGAGGAAAAGTTTAGGTAAATTCGGAGATATACTTCGGTAAAGTATGTTTTCAACATTTTACACCATAAGATGTACTGTATACTGCATGCTATAAATGGAAACGGGTGTATATAGATTGTGTTCAATTTTAATAAATTGTTTTATATTTATGATGTTGGAAAAGGAAAGTAAAAGTAAACATTTCGTATGTTTGGCTTTTAAAACATCCAATGCATTAAAGGTTAAAATACAATACAAAAAAATATGCAACAGATAGCTACATCAAAAATCGTAGGAGAAAGAAAATATAAACAGCAATGACCTGTTTACTTTACATTTGTAAAGGAGACTCATTATCCAAAACATTTTAGGGTAACTCGACTAGAAGAGTTAACTCCCTAGCAAATTTCTTCGGTAGAAGAGGCATCGTCCCACATGGTTTTTCCCTTTTTGTAAATAATTTACGAAGCGTAAAATTCTTATTTGTTTCCGAACGTTTCCGAAGCTTTTCTAATTGCAATGCACATGCTCCAGTTTAGTCGAGAACCAAATTTATGTTCGAGCTCCGAGGCAAACAAATCTCAAAATATTTATTATATTATATTAATATATATTATTATTAATATATTATATATATTATATTTTATATAAAAACGCATCAGATCGCTATGGTGTAATAGCTCAGTGGTAGAGCAGATAGATAAAATCTTCGTCAATGAGAGAGCCATCGTGAGTTCGGATCCCTCAAATTGCTGAAAATCTAGATTTTAAGATCTATAGCCGGATTTCCGATGAACGAACGTACACACGGCCACACAGACTTTGAGAAATATATATTTAGGTTATTAATGCCACACAGTTAACTAACTTGGTACACAGAGTATGGTAGAATGCCTTGTCCATTTAACTGTCTGAAAGTTACCATCTACCAAGCAGTCTATATAGTTTTTACTAGTCTGGTTTAACATCCATCCATTCACACATCTATATGTTACCTTTGAACCAGGTAACCAGGGTGTTGGAGGGGTAGAGACGCAACTGTGAGCTACATCTGTATCAATCTCCACAGTGTAGTACTACAATAAACAAGATGCATTCATAGAAATGTCATGTGGACTACTATGTGAGTCTATGATATGGTAATATGATATATATGGTCACTCATAGGAAATTTTTACATTTATTTTCCATTATAATTTTATATTCGCTAATACTAGGCATTACTACAAAACTGATAACTTTAAAGTAAATTTAATTAGGTCAATCTTAAAATTTATCAAATTATCTTTTTTCTTAAAATTAGCATCAAATATCAACAAGCACTGCTACCTTAAGTTCATATAAGGTCATGGACTTGTAAATATGATGTCAAAAATATACCAGCCCTAGATGAATACCTAGCGATGCTAAAAGGGTAAAAAAGGGTTTGCACCGAATATTATTTTTATTTAACAAATACAACACTTAGTATTTTAACTTTGAAATGAAGCTGTTCAATAATAAATTTAAATATTTGTAGATATTTGTCATTACCATACCACCCAAGATGCATGAATGCAAATAGCTTTCTTTGGAGGCATTACATTACGTGTAACTTTTCAGAATACATGTATTCAACAAATTAGTTTAAAATCAAAACTATAACCAAATATGGAAGTATTTTGTGATTGAAACTTTATTATAACAATGCCTGACAAAGATGATAAATTGATATTCATAATAATTATTATGAGTATCATTATTAATATTTATAATAAAGGAAACTTGAAAACTAACAAATATGTGATACAAATATGTGTACAAACAATGTGTACAAATAGGGAAATTAACGATGTTTTAAGTTAATAAACTAAATTCATTATTTTTAATAAATAAATACTTGGTTTTAATTTGAGTAAACCTGAACGTAGGTTCTGTAGTGCAGATGGATATTTTCTATTTGTAGCTGAAGTTTGTACAGTCGAATTCAGAAGCACTTTTAGGTCTGTCGAAACTCCTGTGTATGTTTTACCAGGTTCTAGAAAAAACCTTTCCGGATTGCATGAGTTACGTCAGCGTAACATGCTTGCCATTGGTAACAGTATGTGCAAAGATGATTTTGAACGTATAAAGGAGTTCCATACATTTTTTCATGATTTAGGCATAAATCCTGGTACTTTTAAAATCAACTTTAAAGGTAATATGGAGCCTAAGTGCTTATTTACACCCAGACCACTTGTGTCTTAAAGGTCAAGCTAGAGGATAATTACATAAAAAAATGTTAGCTAGTGGTATTATTGAACCAGTTGACCAACCTGCTTAATGGTGTTTCAGACTTACAGTCGCGTCAAAATTTGGTGGTAAGATTAAGATGTGTGTGGACTTGACAAATTTGAACAAAAGCGTAAACAGAGAAATATATCATTTAATTAGAGTTTCTGAGATGCTAAGTAACCTTTCTGAGAGTAGCGTATTTTTGAAATTGGATGCTAATTGTGAGTTTTGGGAAGAATATTGTTGCGAGCAAATTGTTGACAATTTGGGTTACCCCTTTGGATAGATTTTGTTTCAATAAGATGCCATTTGGAATTTTCTCTACATCTGAGTATTTTCAAAAGACTGGCAAAAGTACTACAGGGATTATAGGAGGTGGTTTGTTTAATGGATGATTTGCTGGTATATGGTAAAACATTTAGTGAACATTGGTTACATTTAAAGTAAGTCTTAGAGAGGATAAAAAGAGCTGGTATGACTTCGAAAAAGGAGAAATGTGAATTTGGTTGTATTGAAGTAAAGTTTTTGGGTTATAGAGTGTCTAGTGTTGGTCTTAGAGCTGACCCCAACAAAATGCAAAAGATTTTAAACATCTTACCTCCCAGCAATAAAGTCGAGGCAAGAAGGTTTCCAAGAAAGGTCAATTACTTGAGTAAATGCACTAATCTTATCTCAGAGTATTGCAAGTGCACTCCGATATATGCTGGAACGTGGTCAAAGTCTGAACGGTACTTGGATGTGAAACAACAAAAAGGCGTTAAAAAATTAAGAGATGATTGAATAAAGCTCCTATATTGCGTGCTTTTGATATCACAAAGAAACACAGTTTCAGCTGATACTAGTAAGAATTTCATCGGTGCTGTTTTGTTGCAGGTAAATTGTGACAATCTGTGGTAACCTGAAGAACATGATTCTAGGACTATGATATATGCTGAAGTAAGGTACGCTCAAATTAAGAAAGAGGCTTTGGCCATAATTTGAGCGTGCAAGAAATTTGATTATTACCTTGGAGAAAGAAAATTTGAAATTGAAATGGATCACAAATCGTAGGTTTCATTTTGGGTGAAAAGGACATAGTTAATTTGCTGATTATGATTCAGACATTTAGGTTGAGACTTATGAAATATGACCATATCATATTTCATATCCTAGGTAAAGGGATGTTTTTAGCAGATTCTTTACTTTTACTTAACTTTTACTTTACTTTACAGAAATGGTGTACCCTTGGTTGTGAGTGAGTCTTAATCATAGACCTATTAACTATACAAGACTGGGCAATCCAATGCATCACGGCTCAGCATTGTGTCCCACGTAAATAGCCACATTCTTCACGACGTAACGTCAACTGAATTGTGAGTGTGTCTTAATGTGGGAAACAAAAGAAAGGTTAGTGTACTTCTGCTCAAAATTGCTTAATGGTCAGCTAACAGGTTTCCTATTGAGACAAGACAATCCATCTGATCGGCCAAATGCTTCAAATTATGTCAAATCTAAATCTTTTGTCAAGGTCACTAGCTTGTGGTAGAAATGGAAGATGGTAAGATGGTTGATTAGGAAATTTAAAATATAGCTCATATGCAGAGACATACATGTATATACCAACATAATTAGTGTCTCTACCGAGTTTTAGTTTTTTGAGTTTGTTGCAACTCGATGCTTGTTTATTTCACACATCCATCTCCATTCAGTTTCACTATATGGACACTCTTTCACTTACTAATCTTTCTTATTTTTCAAGTCACTTGTTACTTTCCATTACAGAAGTGTAATACTCATGTTCCATTCTTGAATAATTACATGTTAAGATAAAGATTGTAGAAAAATGCAGATGAATTTCTTAAACCTCATTGAAAAATCTTTTTTATTCTTATGTAAATACTGATAAGTTTTAGACAATTTAATAATAGAATTTTATCATGTTTAAAATAACACAATAAAAACATATCCAATTAAAACATAGGCACTCAGTACTTAAACTAATCATTTCAGCGCTGTCATTTAAAAGTTCAATAATATAATGAATATACCAAAATTCTGCTGTAAGCTTTTAGAAAATGTTGAAACTCACAAGAAGTGATATAGTATTACTTATAAGTTACACTCGAAATAAAACACTATATAACATTTGATGTGGCATAAAGAAAATTAGGAGAATTAAACACACATCTCATCATAGCTGAAGTAAATATTAGTAATAGATAATATCATATGACTTCAGCATACTATGTTCAATCAGCTAGTAGAATATTTCTACTACTAACAAAACATCACTAAACATACTAACTTAAGAGTTTAATCAATCAAGCTTTGTCTATGCTCTGGTTATCAAGATGATATCTTCATATATTCATGAGTGTCATTAGGTATTTCTACTCTCTCATATTCAGAGTTGTCTCCTCGTTGTTCGGTGTCATCGTTTACAACCTGCATGTTTATGTAGTTTCCTTTCTCCTTCAGGCCGCCTGTTCTGGGTGTAACTACTGCTACTTCATCATACGGACTTGCTGGTTGAGGTTGAGAAGTTCTACGTTGTATGTAGATCACCAGGATTACCACGATGCAGAGCTCTATAGCAGCTAGCGAGGAGATAACTCCTATGCCAGCTAGTAATCCTGCATAAACAATTCTAGTGTTGCATTGATGAAATTTTTTTCTAAAACTAAAATATTCACAAAGAGTTATGTATTGCTAGAGGAAAAGACATTCACAAAGAGTGATGTATTGCTAGAGAAATAGACATTCACAAAGCGTGATGTATTGCTAGAGAAATAGACATTCACAAAGAGTGATGCATTGCTAGAGAAATAGACATTCACAAAGAGTGATGTATTGCTAGAGAACTAGACATTCACAAAGAGTGATGCATTGCTAGAGAAATAGACATTCACAAAGCGTGATGTATTACTAGAGAAATAGACATTCACAAAGAGTGATGTATTGCTAGAGAACTAGACATTCACAAAGATTGATGTATTGCTAGAGAAATAGACATTCACAAAGAATGATGTATTGCTAGAGAAATAGACATTTACAAAGAGTGATGTATTGCTAAAGAAATATACATTCACAAAGAGTGATGTATTCCTAGAGAAATATACATTCACAAAGAGTGATGTATTGCTAAAGAAATATACATTCACAAAGAGTAGTGTATTGAGCAAGAGTTTTGCAGCTGTTTAGTTAATACGTCTGAAATCATAACAAAATGGGGATTAATCCCACGACCAAACAAGCGGATGCGAAGTTTGAGAGTTTTTATGATATATGCATGTGCACACATTTTACGAAAATTACTCATCAACAATGAGACCAACCCTTGTCTAAAAATCTCATCAACAAATTTAACCATCGTTTTGTAGAGTCGTTAACGTATAATAACGATACAAAACACATATAAACCTATTCAAATATATTACCAAGTCTTTGTAAATTGTCGAAATTATCTTAAAACTTACCCATCTGAACAAATTATACACAAATAGACAAGTTAATCTGGCTGAAAATCTTCATGAAACGCTTGACAAGCTTGGTTTAATAAAAGTTAAGACCAGAAATTGAAACGCCGGGCGACAGAGAATAGAACCATTAAGTCGTGCGCATTTCACGGAAAAATAACGTGCACATTTCACCAGTCTATTATAGCATTGTCGAATTGCCGAAGGTTTCTGTAATTAACATAAGAGTACTGAAATTGTTTTATTTTTGCCGATTTCAAAGTAACTGAATTTTAGACACTCTTGAGTGCTTTGGAATTCTAACTGATGTCCAACGCAGTGTAAGTAAAGGAAAGGATGATTCTTTTTCTAACGATCCTTATGAGGTTGTCACAATATTTAATTATAAGTTTGGATGACTACAGAACAATGACTACATAATACAGATTTTCTAAAAATCTATATAAATATCACAACTTCTTGATATTGCTAGCTATGATGTTTTGAAATGTAAACAGAATTGTGCATTGGTTTTATATTATTACTATATTAATAATATTGGTTATTCTAATAATATCAGTGCATTTTACTTCTAATATTGGCCAATATTGCATTTCTCCTATTGCAGGGGGATTTATATAAACATATAATCTTTTCCTTTCATTATTGCTATTGGTTGTATATAATAACACCCACACCCAGTACATTACAGCTACCATTGCAGTTATCCTATTGCACTGCAGTGCCATTTGACTGCTAATATTGCATTTCTCAACTATCAGTACCCTTTCTTTTTTTCCAATATCACTTTGGTCGTGGGCTGTATGACAGTGGAATTTCTAGTGTTATAGACTAATTATAGTTATTTATTCAATAACTATAATGAGCAACAACGCTGTAAATGGTTATTTTAGTTTTCCGACAGAGAATCCATTTCCTTTAGCAAATCCCTGTAATATTCAATTTATTGTATTTTGTAAGTTCTATGTTACTTAAAACTTTCCATATATTTGACATGAAGCATTAGGTATACTTCATTTCTCAGTCTTGTTCCAAATTCACATTTTATTAGTCTGAACATTCTACTCTAAGTGAATCTTAAGAAGAACACAATAAAGATATGATAACTAGTTAACACAGGACACACCTTACTCCTGATTGATGTTTCTCACTACATTTTTATTTCAAGTAGAGACATTTGCAGTTGACTTTAACTACATGTCACGGCTGTAAAAATACGTCCACATAGAATTCTAGAACATCTCTCTATTGTTGAACAACTAGTTGGTGATCAACTGAAAACTTCCTGAACTTACCTTGTTGAGAGCCTGTAGTAGCAATACTAGTGTCTAGAGATGCCGACATGCTACACATTGGAATATTAGACCAGGTTCCATCACTAGTACAGAGTACGTCATCTAATCCCCTGTATCCACCATCACACTCATAGAATAATTTGTCTCCATAATAGTACCTATTCTCCACACTTCTGTGCCACATCTGAGGGCATTCAACTAAAACGTTGAAAATTTGATAAGCAAAACATTCTTTTGCAATTATCACTCATTTATGGGAAAAACACTAATCGGAGAACAAAAAAGAGCTGTTTTTGTTTTTCCACAAAACAAAAAAGTAAACGCTTTTGTTTTACTCACCCTGCAATATGGCTTTTAAGAGTGTAACAATTGAACTCACAGCCATGACCACATTCAAATATAGTAAAGCTTTGGACTAGAACATTCCATTAACTATTTTGTTTTGTTTAGTGTCAGTTCCAAGCTAATTGGTTCACATTTTTGGTGTCAAACCAAGTCTTGTTTGCAAGTTTTTGATTAACAACCTAAAAATACCATAATTGGAAGCACAAATTGGACAACAGAAATGATAGAGTACAACAAGGCAGAATACAAACCTACCATTTTCTGAGCAATTAGACGAAACACGTATTATTTGGATGCTTAGATGTTCAGAATTAATCAGAAGTGAAACAATAAAAAACAGAACACCATGACAATGGCTTACAGACTGCAAGAAAAAATCAGCCAACCTACCTAGTTTAGTACAGTTAGGACTTGAAGACCAGTTGCCATCAGCTGTACATCTTATCTCACTTGTGTTTAGTCTCTTATACCCAAAGTCACATTCATATAGAAATATACTATTTACATAGTATCCATTGTGACCATCAGCAACAGAAGTTTCGTTGACACCAAATAAGATAATTGATGGATCGACTGTACACTCAACTAAAATAATACAGATTCACAGGTATTAGACTAGAAATATTTATAGTTCCACCAGCAGCTAGAGTCACTTTAGTGGAGAGAATAAAAATATTCATGGAGTTTTTGACTAAACATTGGCTATAGTCTGATTCTGTTGTGTCCTCCTGAATCACCACCTCAAGATTCTTCCATAGTCAATAATTATCTTTGCTGTAAGATCATCTGTGTTAACTGTCATTATCAAAAGATTCCCTTAAAGCCAATGATTATCATGAATTCAATCTTCTGCAACTACATGTATGTTGTTAGCAGCTGGTGTTCTGGCTATAAAATGTTTTCCTAGAACTATCACAACGGACAACTAACACATGAAGCTGTTAGACTGATAACTGAGCTTTGTTAAGTTGTACCTTATTTTATATTGATATCTATCAATTACCTAATTATGTTTTTTTTTATTACTCATCGGAATATATGAGTTTGATTACTACATTTAGTAGACTGCTTAAGATCAGGAGTGAGCTTATAAGTATAGTCTATTATATCAGCTATCTTGGCTGACAGCTCTTAGCAAATTATTACGTATTTGTCAAACCCAGGCACTAGAAACTCTACCTGTTTTTCCCCATTCTCAGCAATGCCTCATCAACAGGTTACACCCACTGCTCAACAATAAAAGCTATTAGCAGGTTATTACTTATTTGTCAAACCCAGACACTAGAAACTCTACCTGTTTTCCCCATTCTCAGCTTTGCCTCATCAATAGGTTACACCTACTGCTCAACAATCAAAACTGTTGTACTTCATACCTACATGTAAGTTCAACACTAACCTGGCAGACACTGAAAGGTGCTTGAGTTCCACTTCCAGGGAGTAGTTAGTCTATCGGGTGTGCTACAGAATACCTTTCTCTTTGACACAGAACTGTTAGTTGTGTAACCTTTTATACATTCATATGTAGCTGTGTGGTTATCTTTTTCTAGCTTGTACTCTGAGTTAGGGATTGGGATAGGTGGAGTTTGGCACCAAGGCTCTGTAAGGGCATCCGATGTGGAATACATATTAAAGTGATAAGATTTATGATATGAGAGCATGTTTAAAAAGAAATCCAAGGTTATTATTATCTCACGACCAAACTAGCGGATGCGAAGTTTGAAAGTTTTTTTGATAAATGCATGTGCACACAACTGACAAAAATTATTCATCAACAATGAGAAGAACCCTTGTATAAAAATTTCATCAACAAACTTAACCATCGTTTTGTAGATTAGTTAAAGTATAATAACGATACAAAACACATATAGGCCTATTTGAATATGTTACCAAGTCTTTGTAAATTATCGAAATTTTCTAAAAACTTACCCATCTAATCGGATTATACACAAATAGAGAGATTTATTTGGACGAAAATTGTCACAAAACGCTTGAAAAGCTTGGTTCAATAAAAGTCAAGACCGGAAATTGTAATTCCGGGCGACAGAGAATAGAACGATTAAATCGTGCGCATTTCGCAAAAAAATAACGTGCACATTTCACCAGTCTATAGCATTGTCGAGTTGCTGAAGGTTTCTCTCACTAACGTAGTAGTACTGAAATCGTTTCATCTTTGCCGATTTCAAAGTATCTGACTTTTTAGAAACATTTGAGTACTTTGGTATTCTAACTGATGTCCAACGCAGTGTAAGTAAAGGAAATGATGATGATATTTTTTTCTAACGATTTTTATGAGTTTACGATATTTAATTATAAGTTTGGATATTATTCTTGATACTTATTGATATTGTTAGCTGTGACGTTTTGAAATGTAAACAAAAATGTTCATTGGTTTTCTATTATTACTGTATTACTATTACTAAGTTTGAATATTCTTTTTGATACTTCTTGATATTGTTAACTATGAAGTTTTTAAATGTAAACAAAATTGTTCATTGGTGTTCTATTATTACTGTATTACTATACTAGAAATTCCACTGTCATACAGCCCAAGACCAAAGTAATAATGGAAAAAAGAAAGGGTACTGTTGGTTGTTGAAAAAGTAGTTCTCAGCAAGAATTGACAGAGTATAATGTAAATGAGACTTGTTTGAGATGATATAAAATAAATTTGAGGGAGCACGACTATAAAAAGGCGACGACATAATGTTCTGGGGGGTTGTATGTCCATGGTAGTTGTCAAGTAGTTTTGAAATGAAATTCAAAAGGTCAATCATGCAAAACAAAAGGTTGTATAAAAATCAGACCTAATCTACTACTATCTCAAACTCATGTTTTGCAACAATAAAATAAATATTAATTCAAGCTGTAGACCTAACCTACTGTACGTAATTTAACTAACAACAACAATAAAGAAATATGTTTATTATATCTTTGAAATGCAATATTAAAAGATAAACAGCAAAATGATGTGTAATATACAGTTTGAAAGTTGGTTGTGTTGTGAATGTAGAATGGTTTTGACAGCGATATGTAACAGAAAGCAAGTGGTGGCATTTACACGTCTGGAAGTTTTATGCAAACTGGAGTGAAATAAAGAAATATTCTTGTCGTAAAAAAGGGTTGTAGTAACGCCCTATCTTGTAGATGAGATGTAAAGAAATCTGGCTGATGTTCTAGATAATTTGAAAAACCTTCGGTAATTGGACAAAAACGTAGGCTGATAAACTGCGTACCACATTTTCGTACCTGTAAATCGGTCTACGCTTCAAACAGTACACAAACCTTCTTGGCAATTAAAAATTGCCATAGACTGGTGAAATGAGCACGTTTTTCTCGTGCTGAATTGAGCGCTGCTAAATAGTTCTACTATCTGTCGCACGGCTTTATTGGCGTTTCGTAGGTCGGTCGAAACTATTAATGAACCAAGCTGTTCAAGTGTTTTGTGGCGATTTTTGGCAGAATTAATCTGTCTAATTGTGTATAATCCGATCAGATGGGTTAGTTTTAGGAATTTGCGGTAACCTTTCAAAGGCCTGGTAACATATTTAAATAGGTTTATGTGCGTTTTGTATTATTATTATACTTAATCGACTTTACTGAAAAATAGTTAAATTTGTTGATAGGATTTCGTTACAAGGGTTTGGTGACAGCCGTTAACGGGTAAGTTTTCAGGAGTTGTGTGCACATGTGCATTTATCATAAATCTCCCAATCAATCTCTTTTCTTTTGTTTGGTCGTGGGATTAATAATTTTATTTTTTCTAACAATATCGGTGCATTTTACTTCTAATATTGCATTTTTCCTATTGCAGCGGGAGAGATATAAACATATAATCTTTTCCTTTCATTATTGCTGTTTGTCATGACCAAACACTTTTTTAAATAGATTTTCTAAGAATCTATATAAATATCACTTATTGATATTGTTAGCTATGACGTTTTGAAATGTAAACAAAATTGTGCATTGGTTTTATACTATTACTATTTTAATAATATTGGTTATTCTACTAATATCAGTGCATTTTACTTCTAATATTGGCCAATATTGCATTTCTCCTATTGCTGGGGGAGAGATATAAACATATAATCTTTTTCTTTCATTATTGCTGTTTGTTGTATATAATAACACCCACACCCAGTACATTACAGCTACCATTGCAGTTATCCTATTGCGCTGCACTGCTATTTGACTGCTAATATTGCATTTCTCAAACATCAGTACCCTTTCCTTTTTCCAATATCTCTTTGGTCGTGAGCTGTACGACAGTGGAATTTCTAGTGTGACGGCTGCTAACAAAAAGCCTGCATGCTGCAATGCAAGTCCAATAAGTGTTTTCTGATTCCCATAGAATCTCCTATTGAGCCTAAATTATTCCTGCTAGTAATATCACTAGTAATCAAAATACCAATTTTTATATTTTAATATATTCTGAGTTCTGATGGAAGCTAAGTCAAAATTTCAAGCTGCAGATATCATGAACTTAGTAAATTTTAACTATATTTACTATCATTAATTCCAGAGTTAACTAACTTGGTACACAGAGTGTGTTGGAATGGCTTGTCCATTGAGCTGTCTGAGAGATACCATCTACCAGGCAGTCTATAGAGTTTCTACTAGTCTGGTTCAACACCCATCCATTCACACATCTATATGTTACCTTTGAACCAGGTAACCAGGGTGTTGGAGGGGTAGAGATGATACTGTGAGCTATATCTGGTACATCTCCACAGTGTAGTACTACAAAAAATATGATGCATTCTTAGAACTGTCATGTGGACTACTATGTAAGTCTATGATATGGTAATATGATATATATGATCACTCATAGGAAAGTTTTTCATTCATTGTCTATTATAATTTTATATCCACTAATATTACAGATTACTATAAAACTGATAACTTTAAACTAAATTTAATTAGGTCAATCTTAAAATTTAACAAATTATCTTCTTTCTTAAAATTAGCATCAAATATCAACAAGCACTGCTACCTTATGTAACATATAAGGTCATGGACTTGTAAATATGATGTGACAAATATACCAGCACTAGATGAATACCCGGCGTTGCTGAAGGGGTAAAAAGGGTTTTGCACCAAATATTAATTTTATTTAACACATACAACATATAGTATTTTAACTTTTAAATGAAGCTGTTTAATTATAGATTTAAACATTTTTAGACATATGTCATTACCATACCACCCAAAAGGTGAATGAATGCAGGTGGTTTTCTTTGGAGGCATTATGTGTAACTTGTTCAGAATACATATATTTAACCAATCAATTTAAAATAAAAACTATAACTAAATATGGAAGTATTTTTGTACTTAAAACTTTATCATAATAATGCCTGACGAAGATGATAAATTAATATTCATGATAAAGGAAGATTGATAACTAACAATGTGATAAGTACAAGGAAAGGGAGATTAACAATGTTTCAAGTTAATAAACTATATTCAAATTATGTTTAAAAATGCAGCTCTGCAATAATAATAATAATAGTCACAAATAAAACAAATTTTACAACTTTGTATTATGAGCTTCTAATTTTATGGAAAAATTATGAATTTAATAATTATTTATTGAATATAAGAGAGTAAGGAATAGCTGACACTTATATTCTCATGCCATAATACAGTAATTTACTATATATGATCACGTACTGCTTTAAAAGTAGTACCATGACTATGTTTGTTATAAAATGTGAAATCAATAACGAATTACTAATTTGCTAGGTAAGAAAGAAAAATCTGCAAGCTAATACCCAAAACTATTATAAACTTACAAATTATTACCAAACTTTGTAAATTTAATAATTATTTATAAAATATAAAGAGAAAGAAATAACTGATAATTTTAACCTCACATGATTGTACAGTAAAATAGTACTGCAACTATGTTCGTTCTAAAATGTGAACTCAATCACAAATTAGAAAGTCGTTGGATTTAAAAGAAAGATGTTTATGCTAATAATCAAAGCAAGAACTGTAGTGAACCTTTGTGAAACATGTGTTCAACGAACTCAAGATTCGTCTGTTGATGAAAGAAAATTTTACATGCTAATGTACTATATTCGTATTGAAAAAACATAAAATAAAAAATAAGCAAGAATTATACGAACAAAAATGTTTTAAAATGAGCTGAATAAAGATTTAATTTTAATTGAAAGAAATAATGTGAAACCATAAATAAAAAAAAAAAGGTTTGTTCATGTATAATAATTGTGGAATACAAAATAAAAGCCAAGTGCTCCCTATAAGTTAATTTGTTATAATCGAAATCAAGAAAAACGCAGGGTAGTTGGAAATAAATCTTTTGCGCAGTTGAAATAAATTGAGAGAACAAATAAATGAAAATGTGAAATAAATAGCAATAATGTGAACTAAGATGCTACGATGAAAACATCGTTTTCATTGTAATCGTAGCAAAACCGATGATTTGGTAATAATACAATTAATACAAACTGGGACAACCAAATGAACGTAATAAATTTGTTAAATTATTAATAACCATTATTGGTAAAAGTGTGTGTATAAAAAGGTCACTGTACAGTAGCTTAAGTGTATTTAGTGGTAATGATTCACAAAAATATGTAACATTACAATGTTCGATGTGCAGTAGCCGCTGCTGGGATTTCTGACCTTTAAAACAAACGTATAACATAAAAGTTGGATAATTCTTAAATGCATACAGCTTACAAAACATACAGCTTGCAAAACACACTTAACAATGAAATTCAATAACAAACTAATAACTTTAAATGATGCTTAATTAGTTCAACTCTGATTTTAACAGATCATCTTCTTCCCTAAAACTAGCATCAGATACCAATAAGCACTGCTACCTTAAGTGACTTACAGTATGCAGCCATAGTCCTGATATGTAATATAACCAATATACCAATATAGAGCTGTCATCATCTACCTGCACAATGATCATGAACTTATCCCCACAGCTATGTTACCAACCCATTGAAATTCTCTAACTAAAATATGATACATTTGCATTACTGATGATTTAATAGCTCGCCTTTTCTTACCATCTTTTATGGAGTTTTTATTTTTATTACAGAAAATAAAGTTGTTTCTATTAATAATGTTATTATTTCTATTGTTATTCATGCTAGTATATGCTTTCCTATAAAACCCCTTTTTAAGTTTGTCTGGAAAGAAAATATAAATGGCTCATATCGAGATCATGTCTCAATAAATATCATAACTCTACTCTTACCATTTTGTTTGTTGCAATGGGCTTGTACCAGCTGAATATGATGTAGCCAATAATGATATTCAACCAACAAGCCAATATAGAAATTCACCTTGTTCAGTAGACCATTTTAACAGCCGAATATTTTTAAAGTCTATATTAAGTTATGAGTGGTATTGCAATTTAAATGTAATATGTACTAAAGTAAACAATGATGAGCAGTTATATATTTATTATATTTCTTAAAACAATAGCAATATTTGAAATAATAGTTTTACATTGTGCTATTTATATAAACTAAAAATTCTACCTAAATTATTAAAAGGGAAAGTAAATTATCTAAATGCTCGTACCAATGTGACTTGCCGACAGTAACGATGTTACTCATGCCAGAACGACGTTGCGACTAGTAGCTCTTTGAAATCGAAAAAAGTTTTTATATTTACAATTAACGAGTATAGCTACTGGTTCATCAATATAAGGAAAGCTGGGTTTCTCTATAAAACTAAATCAATTTCAGGAATAATTAAAATGTTTTACCATCAATCATAAATGATTAATATAATTCTTGTAAACAAGTTATGCAACATAAACAGGATATACAAACCACTCACCAGTAAGTCTGACTACAAAACTGCCGAATTGAAGACCACTACCATCAGTGCTGCAGGAAAGAATGAGAGATCTCTCACTCCCGGTCTTCACCATGATTGAGTCTCTGGCACCAGAAGAGAACTGCTTGTCTCCAACCTGTATGACTAAATCACTTGTGAGGAGGAGGAGCTCAAACCTTACAGTGATATTAGGACTGGGTAGCTCTATTCCAACTATACAGTCTTGTAGTGATGTCGGATTTGATGGATTATAGGAAGAGCTGATAACTCCTGATAGCTGACTAGCCTCCGCACCTTCTGGTATAGCAAAGGTGCCCCCACATGTTGCTACTACAAACAATATCAACAGTATAATGTCAGTATAATATAAAGTATAAACATACAAATAAGAAGGTATATATTACAAGGAAAAAAATTTAAACTCATTTCTACCTTTACTGTAGTAGTGAAACTCAAAGCCGTCTTCTCTTGCTGATGGTAAAGTGACATTCAGTTCTCCTTCTTTAAGCTGTATTATTGTATCGCTATCAGATTGAATGTTTTTAGCACAGTATGTAACACTGTTAACTGTAAAATTGATTTTACAGTAAAAGTTCAAGTGGCTTAGCCCAGGTAAGCTAAGATAACTCCTACTAGCAAATCCTCTCAACCTCAAAATACATGATCTGTCATCTTTTGCATTTACATGCTTGATAGTCCCTGAAGCACCTGCTGTTACTGTCACTGTGTTGTCACTACACAATATGTGTGGTCTGACAGTCTGCCCATTAACTGTGTGTAGAGATGCTCTGAGTAGAAAAGCAAAGACAAGAGATATCCATCTAGGAAAGAGATGAAATGTAACAGTTTATTATACATTTATATGGTAAAAGTTGAACATTCAATCTACTCACAGTTATTTGGCCACATTTTATAAGATAGAAAGTTAAAAGGGTAAAAGTAAAATAGCAAATCTGGCATATCTTAATGCAGGTAAAGTGTATACAATTAAACATTTAAGTATATGCTAAAATATGTAAATATAGATATTCTAAAAGAGTTTAATTTAAGGATAGTTTGTTAGTAGCAGTACTGTTTTTCTGAAAAATTTGTTTTCTGTTACAGATAATTTATAAAATATTAATAGCATCATCATGATCGTTAAGAAACTTCAATATTTTCAGTGTTTATTTATAGAATATTTTGGTAGTTAACTCTCTTAAGTGCTACTACTCAGTATGTTTGTCCATTATTTGTGTTTATGTTTATGTCTTTGTGTTTATTATTAATACTATATTCAATGTAAGTTCAATATTACAATACTTTTAAGTAATAAATTTTACTCTAAATTGGATAGTTCACTAATCTGTTGCTCGACAGAATGAAATTAATTCAAAATTAATTAAATTAATTAGCATGCTAATGATTAGAGGTGTTCCTAAAGTGCACGCAAACAAAAGAAACAACTAGTCTTACATGAACTGCACAACAGCCTCTCATACACTGTATAGTGGAAGATCTATAAAATTAGCAAAATCTTACACAAGGCATTTCTTGTAAATGGCAGGAGTTGTTAATACAATCAGTAAAAAAACTATTCACATCTTCAATAGCACATGTTGTCTATGCTTTAAACTGATTTCTCCATACAAATATTGGCTAGCATTGCTCTTATATACACACATGGGTCACTTCATAGAGCACTCCATATAGTAGAGTATATGTTTAACTAGCACTTATATTAATCTGCATTAGTAAGCCTTAATCAGTTTATATAATATTCCATATTGAGTAAAACTAATCATATCTTCAGAGTATTAAAAGCTGGCACATACACTATTAGCAAATGCTTGTATTTCATATACAGTACATTTGCAGAGATCTGATTCCGTTAGCAGAGCACTAAAAAGACTTTTACTCCTTCAGGAGTACTACACTGTGATTTCTAACACAATCCTTTTATCTGGTCTTAATGAAGATCTATTAGTAGTAAACCACCAGACCACTCGTGTCACCTTTTTCTTATTAGTAACCAACTATATGGTACAAAGGCACTATATGGTCAACTGTATAGGTAGGTCTGTCAACATACATGATAGTAAGCACTCTCTTGCTTCTGTAATATTTGGTTAACTGGTATATAAGGTATAAGTTGGTGTGTAATCATAGCCTGGTAATGACTATGGGAATTCAACATGAAAAAGACTGATACACAAAAAAGCTGTTAAACAATCTAATGATACTGGAGCACTACTTGCCACCTGTTGCTGAATGTCATGTTCTACTCTAACTATACATAAACAGACTCACCTGCTTGAGATGAACATTGATGTCAGTTTCATGGTAAGGACTGACACTAGAGAGAACTGTCAAGGTCTGTGAGTAGAATGATAGCTGTAGTTACTAGTAACAGCCAATAAACCTGGAGATTTGTTTACTTTTGTAATCACTCTGTATATTTGATGATGCTGATAACATGTCATAGTACAAAGTACAAATAAATATTACTGTCATGCAAGTGCCAAGTATTACTGGTACTTTGCCAACAAACATTATGCTTTTTAGCTAAAGCTTTATACAAGCTAATATTATATAGTACTGTCTCATTATAGCTATTAATAATGCTTGTAGCTTTTTACAAAGCTTTTCTATGACCAAACATATAAATACTTGGGTTTTCTGTTATCAAATCAGTTGTCTCTGGAGTGTGCAATAAACCATTTCTCTAATTTAATACTCTATTTAATTGCTTCTGTGCAGAAACATAACAGAAGCTAATTGGCGACAAGGATTTCTCTTTTGAACAGTTACAAAGAGTTTTGTTCAGATTTTATCATTGATAAAATCGATACAAAGAGTTCTAGTTTATTACAAGAGTAACTGTTCAAAATTGCACCACTACAATGGCAGAAGTAGCAGACCTGATCAAGCTAATGCAGAAGCAGCAGGAGGACCAGAGACAGCAGCAAGAGGAGCAGAGAAAGCAGCAAGAAGAGCATAGACAACAGCAGCATGAGGAGTTCAAGCAGCAACAAGAGGAATACAGACGTCAGCAAGATGAAAGAATGGAGGAGAATAAGAAACTGATGGAGCTACTACTACAAAACCTACAACGGAAACAAAAAACAGCTGCAACCGCTGTTCCAGCCTTCCCAGGTTTTGACCCAACAGCAGAGCTACTAACAGATTACATAGACAGATTCAACACATTCATTGCAGCAAATTCTATTCATCAAGACAAGATTGCTGGCACTTTTCTCACCAACCAACAGCCTACACTCTTCAAGCAGCTTAGTAATATGGCAGCTCAGCTTTCAACACCCAAGCAGATCAACGACCTCAACATGGATGAAATACTGGAATTTCTCAAAGACCAGTATGACCCGAAGCGCTTCATTGTTAGAGAGCGTTACAAGTATTGGAGTGACATGCAGAGGAAACCTGGAGAAACTATTCAAGAGTTAGCTGCCAGAATTCGTCAAGATGCAACTACATGTGCCTTCATAGACATTACAGATCCATTAGATGAGGCTCTCAGAACAAGATTTATCTGCTCTGTAAACAATGAAGCAGTTCTCAAATCTCTCTTCAAGGTCAAGGACAATAAACTCAACTTCAACAAAGCTATACAGGTAGCACAGGAAACAGAAGAAGCAGCTAAAGTTGCCAAAGAGACAGTTTATGGAAACTCGTCTAAAGTCAACAAGGTTGCTCAACAGAAATCAAGATACAAACCAATCCAGAAAAACAACTCTACACCTGACAAGCAGAAGGAAGGAAAGCTATGCTACAGATGTGACCGAACTAACCATACAGCGGATGACTGCAGATTCAAAGCAGCCACCTGCAACTTTTGTTCTAAACAAGGTCACATAGAAAGAGCATGCAAGAAAAAGAAATCATCTGCAGCAGAAAAACCAGTAAAGATGATAGAATGCACATCAACCAAGATGGTGAAACTTGCTGAAAACATCAAACTGGAGGGAGACAACTTCACACTTGAACTGGACACTGGAGCATGTGACAACTTCATCTGTAAATCAATATGGGAGAAGCTAGGAAAGCCAAACCTAAAACCTACTACAGTTAACTACAAATCAGCCTCAGGACATCTCATAGAGACGCTTGGCAGATGTGAGCTAACTGCCCAATTGGATGCACAGAAAGAAGTCAGACTACCATTTGTGATTAGTGCTGTACAAGATCTCAACCTACTAGGAAGAACTGCTATACAGCAACTAGGCATCTCTATTGATGACAAGCTACAACAGAACCTTGTATCAACAATCACAGAGAACCAGCCAGATGGGAGGTTACAAATCAAGTGTAAGGAGATGTGCAAAGAATTTCCAGAAATATTCAAAGACGAGCTAGGATGTCTCAAGAACTTTGAACTAGAGATAAACTTCAAACCTTTAACAAAGCCAGTCTTCTGCCGACCCAGACCAGTTCCTATTGCCTTGACAGAAGAGCTCAACCAAGCATACGAAGCAGGTGTAGCTAAAGGCATATGGGAACCAACTCAATTCAACCAGTATGGAACACCAGTTGTACCTGTACGCAAATCTACAACAGGTCAAGCTGCAGGGAAGATCAGAGTATGTGGAGACTACTCCAAGACTATCAATAATCAGCTAGAAACACATAGGAAACCTATCCCACTACCAGAAGATCTAATCAGAAAACTAGGTGGAGGCTATTGCTACACAAAGATTGATTTAGCAGATGCCTACAATCAAATATTGTTGGCACCAGAAAGTCAATGACGACTAGCACTATCAACACACCGAGGAGTACTACTACAGAAGAGGTTGCCCTTTGGCATAAGCTCAGCACCAGGGTATTTTCAAGAAATCATGGAGCAACTGACACAAGACCTCCCAGGAGTAGCAGTATACCTAGATGATATACTAGTGAGTGGAGCCAATGCAGAGAGCCATCTACAAAACTTACGTTGACTTCTTCAAAGATTAGAAGAAAGAGGGCTCAGATGTAGAAAAGACAAGTGCTGTTTTGCTCAACCTACAGTAGAGTATCTGGGACACAAACTCACTTCAAAGGGAATCACTAAAGGAAAGAAGGCAGATGCAGTACAACAGATGCCAGTCCCAACAGACTTAACTCAGCTAAGATCTTTCTTAGGAGCTACACAATTCTACAGCAAGTTCATACCCAATCTGTCACAACTCACAGGACCATTGCACAAACTGACACGCAAAGGAGAGACCTGGAAGTGGGGCACTGAACAAGAAAAGAGCTTCAGCAAACTGAAAGATATGCTATCAACTGATAGTGTCTTAGCACACTTCAACCCAGATCTTGACATTGGAATCTCATGTGATGCTTCAGAAACTGGACTGGGAGCTGTACTATTTCATCGTTATCCTGATGGAAGTGAGAGACCAATAGCCAATGTTTCAAAAACACTGACCAGCACACAGAGGAAATATGGACAAATACAAAAAGAAGCTCTCTCAATCATATTTGCTCTAAAGAAGTATCACCAGTACCTGTATGGTCGACGGTTTATCTTGGTAACTGACCACAGACCTCTTCTCACACTTCTAGGACCTACCAAAGGAGTTCCAGCTCTAGCAGCCAACAGACTAGCAAGATGGGCACTGGTACTAAATCAGTATGACTACACCATAGAATACAGATCTACCCAGCATCATCAAAATGCAGATGTCCTCTCAAGACTGCCAGTTGGACCTGATAAAGAGTTTGATGCAAGAGAAGATGAGGATGATGTTGATACAGTATGCACTATTCACACTATTGGACAACAGCTCAACTCTACAGACTACAATGTTCTAGCAAAGGAGACAAAGAAAGACCCAACACTAGCCACAGTAATGCGCTACACAGCAGAAGGATGGCCTGGTAACAAAGAGATGAAGGAGACTCAGCTGTCACTCTTCCACAAGATCTCAGATTCACTTTCTATCACTGAAGGTTGTCTTCTATATGGCAACAGAGTAGTCATTCCTGTCAAGTTACAACAGGAAGTATTAAAGATCCTTCACCTTGGACACTTTGGAATGGAAAGAATGAAGAAGCTAGCTCGAACTGCTGTCTATTGGCCTCGCATTGACTCTGATATAGAGGAGACAAGCCGACAGTGCACTGCCTGTGCTGAACACCAGAAGCTTCCACAGAAGTATCCTATACATCCCTGGATGCTATCTGAGAAGCCATGGAGTCTTATTCACTTAGATCATGCAGTGAACTTCATGGGCAGCCAATGGCTAGTGATGATAGATGCCTACTCAAAGTATCCATGCATACACAGGACGTCATCTACTTCTACCAGAGCTACCACAGGCATCTTAGAGGAGATATTCGCACACTTTGGATACCCTCACACCATAGTCACTGACAATGCTACCAGCTTCACCTCAGGAGAGTTTCAGCAGTGGTGTCAAGAGAGAAGCATTGTTCACCTCACTGGAGCACCCTACCATCCAGCTACAAATGGCGCAGCTGAAAGACTAGTACAATCCTTCAAACAAGCCATGAAGAAATCGTCACTCTCACCTAAATCTGCACTACAACAGTTCCTGATGCACTATAGAAGGACACCACTTCCTACAGGATACTCTCCCAGTCAGCTGCTGAATGGAAGACAGATGAGATGCAAGATTGACACCCTATTGCCATCACCCGCACACATAGCACAGTTTCATCAATCCAGAGAAGTCAACCGATCGGCAGAAAAGACAGTTAGCAAGATACACAGCTACAATCTTGGAGCACCATGCTATGCCTTGTATCATGGACCTAAACGCAACAGACAACCTAGATGGGTTCCAGCCATTGTTACTAAGATATATGGAACTCGTAGTCTCAATGTCAAAGTGGTACCAAAGGGACCTACTTGGAGAAGACATGTTGAACAACTCAGACCAAGATACTCAACAGAAGAAGATCAAGACCCTGGAGATAAACCTGATATAACAGAGGAGACAAAACTGCAACTACCAGCCCCTACAACTGTAACAGAGCAACCTCCGTCTAGAAGAAGACCACGCAACCCTCGTCTACCTGATGGAGATGAGTATAGCAGAGACAAACCCCGAAGGTCTAAGAGAACCAGAAAGAACCTTTAGCTTAGTGAGGAGGTGTCATGCAAGTGCCAAGTATTACTGGTACTTTGCCAACAAACATTATGCTTTTTAGCTAAAGCTTTATACAAGCTAATATTATATAGTACTGTCTCATTATAGCTATTAATAATGCTTGTAGCTTTTTACAAAGCTTTTCTATGACCAAACATATAAATACTTGGGTTTTCTGTTATCAAATCAGTTGTCTCTGGAGTGTGCAATAAACCATTTCTCTAATTTAATACTCTATTTAATTGCTTCTGTGCAGAAACATAACAATTACAGATCCAAAATTTCTTTAAGAAGAAAAAGTCACTGCTGTGTATAAGCAAACTGCTGCTAAGGTACAGTTTAAATATTTAAATAAAATTAATAGTTTATGTGGTATTTTCTAGCAACAGTATCACATATCATTCTACCTGATATGCAATATTTGTCAACAGAACAAAGATTCTTTGTAACATTCCTTCAATATTAGAAAAGGCAAAATGTACTGACAGCTGTTTCAACCAGTTACCGTAGTAGCTATGTGCTGATACAGTTAGAAAAATATATCAAACATGAACATTATCATTTGTCAATAAATAGGCAAACTCATATAGCCTCAGAACAAATGACCAGCACATATTCAGCTCACATGCCTAGCAAATAGTAAGATCACATGAACAGCATATCAGCATGAACACTAACAGAAGCATCAACAAGCAAGATAAGATATCAAATATCTATGAAAGTAGGATAGCCATGGGTATATACTAAACACTGTGAGATACACTCAATATTATAGCATTTATCATTATCAGACCATCTAACCTATTTCATGCTTACACATTCTTTTGCTAACGACAGAATACTCCTTTAGATTAAACTAGTAGACTTGCTAGTTCTGTGTGAGAGATTGTCATGAGTAATCAGCATATGGAGTAATATCCAGGTGGAGGTGTGAAGTTGAAGTGAGAGGTGTAGGGGTAGTGTGCTTGGCTTGTAGATAGTAACACCTGGAGTTGAATACTTTTGGCAGACGGGTGAGCACTGCTCTTATTATAGTAACAACTAACTGAAAGCTCAGCATTGACTGAGTAATAACAAAAGCCTTTGCACTGACAAGTTATTTGTTCAACATAAAACAACAGTTACCATTTTAACTTTCAAACATCATATCATGAGAAAAGTGTTCTGCGCAGTTCGAATGCAGTAAGAAAAAAATTAAAACAAACTGTAAAAGTTTCCAAACCTCATCAAACAACTGTAACTTTTAAATTCCATATCATGAAAAAAGTGTTTTGTGCAGATAAAATAAATCAAGGAAAAAATGGTAACAGTAACAATGTAAAGGTGTTTAAATATAAATGACAAACAATTAGTAAATAATGGCAAAATAAAGTCTGTATTGCCATGGTAACAACAACAACTTATTTGGTATACAATTCTAGGATTTTAATTCATTTCAATGTAGGCATCGCAAGGCAAAAATTTCGTATAAAGGGGTATAGAAACTGTTATAGTTTACATATTATTTTGTTGCATATTAAAAATTAGTAAAAAAACAGTATGTTAACCTCGGCAGCTATAGTTACCTACAGTAAATTTAGTGTATTTAGTGGCTATAATCTGAAAGACAACGCAACATTACAAGGTATTGCAAGCAGTCCATACCGTGGGTAGTTCTCACATTTGAGACAGACATATAAAATAAATGTTGAAGTTGACTTGAACGAACTTAGCTTACTAAACATGTACTTACAGCTAAGTTTTAGTATGTGTTCTATTAAGCTTGTCATAAGCGTATAACTTATCTGTTTGCAGTTTCTTTTTTCTGTAACTTATAACAAATATCGCTGAACTTCAAGCTCAGCAGCAAGTGTGGTATAGTAAGCAAGCAGATACCAAACAATGCCAAGCTTGATACTAAGCAGATACAGAGCTCATTCAAGTGTTGTGGAAAGGAATTTGGCAAATATAATATCCGCATTTCCGTAATTTCGTCGAAATCAGTACGTGAACTGCCGACTTTAATTTTGAGACAACTTTTTGTTGTTATCAAATGGCGAAAACAAAAATTAAAAGATTTTTGTCCAAGTATTGTGAAGACAACTAACCTCGTGTTCCGTATGGTAAGTCCAAACATGTTTACAACATTATTAGCTATTATAACCTCAGGGTGCACTGCATTAGTTAATAATAAAAAGTGTGCATTCGTCATGTGCTGTCAACCAAAAGGATATACAGTATATTAGTATAGTAGTAGTAATATATAGTATAGTAATATTCCTTACCCTTGTGGCTACGCGCGCTTGTTAGTAGACATGCTTGAGTTCAAATCTAGTGTGACAGTAATCTTTCTTGTTGCCAAAACTTTATCGCTATGGCTGGACAGACGAACAACAGACAGACAAACTTTTGAGATTTATATACATAGATGGATTATCGAGAGTAATTTATTTCAGGCGTGACAAGTAACAGTAAATATTAACACTTTTCTGTCTCTTTTAGTAATAAGGAAAAAGAGTTTGTAGCAGTGTATTCTAAATAATCTGGTGCTATGATTTCTTTTATCGTTTTTTTATAGAATTATATCATTGTTGAAATTCAATGAAAGTTTTGTGCAAATAACATATACAAAATTAGAAAGATATAAAAACCTATTTAGTTACAGTTACAACAACTATCTGTAGCAAGATTACAAACACCATTATGCTATTGCTAGCTATTGCCTGAAATACCTTTCACTGGACTGTATCTGATATGTAATGGGAGGTATAATTGATATAGAATATGTTTTATGACTATTCTTCATTTTATTAATTTATTATTCTCGTGTTTGACTAGTAAATATTTAATTAAACAGTTTCAACTGAATAAACTGAATAATAAAGATAGTAACTAGTTGATGAGTTAGTTTTCTATTTTACTAGTGATTAGATGTTGACTCATTTTATCATGACTACTGAGTATGTTATTATGTACAAGAAATACCAACATCCAGCCAACGTTCCATCAATAGATGAAACTATATCATTTAATATTTAGTTCGTTAATAAGAAATGGCATGATAAATTATACTCAAGCTTTAGTAACAAAGTTACAAACTAAATCTACTATTGAGTAGGATAAAAAGAGGCAACACAAGGAGTGTCAAGCAAGTATGATAAGATCAAAAAAAAGAGTCACACAGTGAGATAAGCTATAAAGAGAGGATAACTCTGATTAATCTGCAAAAGGGTGCACTGCACATAAAACAGCTATATAACTATAAGATAGGACCAGTATTTCAATTAAAATCTCTGTCCATCTCTTAAACTGGCTAATGGAACATTATCCTGATACCAAAGAAAGTCAGCTAAAGCTAGGGTATATACAGTAGTAATAGTAACTAAAGAACTATTTAATATAGGCATGCTATCGGTTAGTAATTCATAGTTTGTTAAATACTTATTAGGTGAATCATGATAATATACATGTCATATCAATGAAATGTTAAAGGTGCTTTCAACACAAATATTACAAAATATCAGCTGATATTTGCATTTTAGCTTGGTTTTCGTAGAACTTAGCAGAATCCATGCTTTTTAACAAAACCAAATAAAATATGTCCATATTTGTCAAAAAACTTCACCATGGGTAATCAGCATCTATATATATATACTTTTCAAAGTTCATCGCGTGTGTTTGTATGTTTATCCAGTATAGTATTCAAATCTTAAATTTAAAATTCCACATTCTGATGGATTTGAACTCACACTGAATGCAAGTGCAAGTTTGTTATCCCTGCATTCTATCACTCAGCTATACAAGGCGTATTGATAGAAAATGTTCTCATATACCATATATGTACCATATGAACATGCTAAATGACGCATTATTTGAAACTCTTTGACTCACCCTATGAAACACGTTGCTTTTTTGCGTTTTCTTGAACTTCTAATTTTTGGTTTTTCATAAGGTTCAATTGCTATATCCGTGGTCACGACCCAACTCTTTTCACGCGGACAATAAATTGGTGTATTATCTCTGTTGAAAGAGCCTCAACATTCTCTCTCCATTTGGTCAAACAAAGACAGTACGATATTTCATTTTTACATTTGTGCTGGTATCGAGAGGTGTAAGATACAACTTATACTCGATATAAAAAGTACATAATACTTATTACTGTGCAAAGAGAATAATGAAAGCTTAATATCAATCTCAAAATAGCTGAAGTAGATATTGATAGTAGATACTACCATGTTACATCAGCACACTATGTTCAATCAGCTAGTAGAATATTCCTACTACTAACAAAACATCACTAAACATACTAACTTAAGAGTGTAATTAATCACGTAATTTATATACTTTGGTGATTAAGATGATATTTTCATATACTCATGATTGTCATTAGCTATTTCCACTCTCTCATACTCAGATTTGTCTCCTCGTTCAGTCTCATTGTTTACAACCTGCATGTTTATGTAGTTTCTTCTCACACTCAGGTCATCTGTTCTGGGAGGTAACTACTGCAACCTCATCATATTGACTTGCTGGTTGAGGTTGAGAAGTTCTAAGTTGTATGTAGATCACCAGGATTACCATGATGCAGAGCACTATAACAGCTAGTGAGGAGGTAACTCCTATTCCAGCTAGTACTCCTGTATAACATATTCTACCTTTGCATTGATTAAAATTACCTTAGGGAAAAATTTCTAAAACAAAGACATTCACCAAGTGCGATGTATTATTAGAAAAATAGTCATTCACAAAGAGTGATGTATTGTTACAGAAAAAGGTATTCTCAAGAAATGATGTAATTGTAGATGATGACAAACATGATATTACAAAAGGATCAAGCATTAATGTAAGAATAATGGAAACTTGTTATAAACTTGCATATCTCTCTTTTCTAAAATAAATAGGTCTTGCTATACAAACTCTACTTAAGTTCTACTTAAAAGTGGAATCAATCAAGTCAATCAAATCTTCATATACTTCAAATGCTGGTGGTAGCACAATCTTTTGTAGAATTTTTTAAAATAGGCAAAACTTTTCAATACTGTCAGTTGGAAAAACTTCAGTTTGCATAGCAATGTCAATTTCATTTTCAGTTCTCTGTAAAAAAAGGACAACTCCAATTTGAGTGGTTTGAGACTGATGCATTGTATACTGGTTGTAAAAAGTGTAGCGATTGATTGCGAGGCAATTGGTTGCGAGGCAATCGATTGCGAGGCAATTGATTGAGAGGCGAGTGTGAGGTGATTGATTGCAAGACAAGTGCGAGTATGCGATTGTCATTTGCTTGGTGGGGAAAGACTGGTCAGTCGAGTCGAGGACTCAGCGGCAAAAGAGCGCGATCGTCAACTGCAAAACTTGATGGGTATGAACGGATGCATGGATTTAGACACATGAATCTAGAAGATCTTCAGATTTTACGCGCATCTAGCTGTAAAACACATTGCAGATTTCTATTGTTCTCTCCAACATTATTGACATGTACGACTGCACATTTTTCACACTTGGTTTTGCCGAATTCTTTAAAAATATTGTCAAAAAAGAGACACTACCTTTGCCTAAAACTCCTAACATATAAGATTTTTTTTTAAATTGTTTCTCCCAATGTCAAAGGTCAAAGATAGTGTATCTAGTAAGCATTTACTACCTATATTATAGTGTAGTAAGAATTTTCACCTTGTTAGCTTTTAGAAAATGTATGCGTTGTCTAGTTTTAGTTTGCATTTTCAATTTATTGGTGATTAGCTCCTTGCCTCGATTATCCCAAAAATATTTGTTTGAGAAATCTTTATGGTTGGTACTTGAGATATATAAAAATATAGATACCGTAAAAGCTTTAATGGAATGCCACGGCGTTATACTTTTCAATAGTAATTTTATGTTGGCGTACAACTCAATGTGGTGTTCAATAAAAAAGTAATGCTCAATTTTTTCAGCTAGCTGCTCATGATGTTGGAAAGGTATATTTCATTTAATGAATAACAAATAATAGCAAAATCTATAATTAAATTATAATACATTGCATAAGATAATTCAGTGAACAATAAAATAACAACCGACATAAATTTTAAAGAAAAAAATATGACGCAAGACATAAACTACAAAATAACGTGATGATTAGTGGTATGTAATAATGTATTGAATGTTAAAAATCAATTGATACATTAATATTGCAACAGTTCTTGGCATTTTCTTAAATCTGCTCAGCAGCTTCAAATAGTTGAATGTCAGTTTTTTGTTAACGACAGTATTAGCCCGCACAAGCTGGAGCAATTCCAGTTTGTTCTTAACAGTCTAGCATCTGCATGCTTATCAATGGGAAACCCCAAGCATATCAAGCCATTTACTAGAGCGATTTTAGCCTTCGAAACGGCTGCATGAAAACTGCATTAACTTACATCAAAATTGCAGTAGATACATAAATTAACATGCATAGGAAAGCTGAGAAATTCTTCTACAACATTTTTTTATGTAGGTAGACTGCAAATACTTTACTGCACAAAGCCTAATTTTTTGAAGCTACGATTTCTTTATTTTAATATACCATTTTTCATTACATTCTTTAATTGATAAAGCTAATGACAACATTGTATAAATAACACCTGCATGGATTCATATGTTCAATTCAATTTGCAAAAAAAATTGATTGTTGAAGAGCATTGAAAGTGGAGTTATGAGCTCTGAAGCAATGCGGGAGCGTCGCTCAAGATTCTCATTGCGTGACCCTGATAACAAGCAAAACATGGAGGCCTGACATGTTCGTCTAAACTTTCTTATATCTTGCATGCAAATTGGCATGGAGCTATAAATGAGTAGGCATTGGAAAGCTTAGAAGTTTTTCAACAGGAATCCATCTAATCTTTACAAATAGGTTGTCAAAATTTCAGTCAAATTTCTGATTTGTCAAAGTAATCACCTTTCAACCATAAAACATCGAAAACTGTTACAGTTTTAGAAGCAATAACTTGGTGAAAATGGTTTATAATAAGCATCTGCACAGTGTCATTTGTTTGCAAAAGTTTGCAAACAAATTGGTTGTTCAAGTGCATCAAAAGTAGAGTCAGGAGCTCTGGTGCTTTGCGGGTGCAGACCTTCAAAATGCTCATGACGCCATGTCGATAAGCAGTGCAAGACAGTTATCCGACATGGTTGCACAAACTTTGCTATAACCTTTGTGCAAATTGGCACAAAACTGCAAATAAATATGCATCCGAAAGCTGAGACATTCCCCTCCAGGCAGCTTAAAAAGATTTTGCAACTTGGGATCTATATATACGCAGTTATGAATTTTTGCCGTCTGGTATTTATGCATTTCTTGAAAGTAAAGGTTTAATTAACAATTTTGCATTCGAAGTCATTTCACAAATTAATGTGTGCTGCAGCAAGGATTAACTGGTTGTTCACAAAAGAAATTGAGTGGTGAGCCTATATGCACACATTTGGTGAAGCAGGAAAAGACAAGAAGCAACATTTATTATGAACAGAAACAGTGAATCATAGACTGCTAGATTTCGGAACAATATGACACCTGAACTCTTTGATTAGGTGTTTGCCCTGAAAAGAGCAGTGGGCAACAATAACAACATACCAATCCAAAACAAATACAATAGATTATGACATTTCAGCGAAGGTATATACAAAAGCTAGCAATACAAAGCAATGAAGCATTTGCAGAGACTAAATTAAATACAATTTGTAAATAAATTTAGTTAGCATGGTAAGGATAAAAACAGGACCCACACAAAAATACTTCACAAATGACTCCGTGGCCAGTACCTTCAGCTTGCTCGTGCTCATCACCGATGTATACAGACAGCTTGTGCACATAGCCAGAGACAGCATCGGAGAGCAATTAACTTTATTCCAAATAGAGATCTGTTAGATGGAAAATACTGCCTGAAGCTGAGCCCTCCTTTCTAAGTCAGCGAGCTTTCATCTAAAGGTATAAATTTACCAAGCAGAAAAACAGAAAATAACCAATCACATATTATGGCAAAAACATTTTCTAACTTTTTTAAAAATTATTCCCAGCAGACTTCAAAATTGTCAGTAAAATGCACAGCAAAAGTAAACCTGCTTCTATTTTTCTTTCTATTTTTAGTTTTATTTAAAATCTGCATAGATAAAAAGGATTGTGAGCTGGTAAAACAACCGAGTAGACTTTTTGAGAATAAGCAAAACTATATGCAAAACTAAACCAATAACTCACCAAATGTATTTATTATCAACAGGCTCCAAAGCATTGCAATGTTTTTGAAGGCCATATTTATTGGTTTCGTTAAATATAACATTTATAATGGCCGATGTTATAAAAAAACTTCAAATAATAAAGAATAATTAACTGTTTAAGAATTCGAACGTATACTCCTGCTTGTCATCAAAATGTAATTATTTTTGTTTTAAATCAGCTCTTCTTTGATATCCATCATTCCTGTCTCAACGCCCCCCGTTTCAATCTCACTTTCGCAATCCGATTCACACTGTTGATCTTCTTTTTCACTTCCATCGTCTTTGACACATTCTTCTCACCTGAAATCCTCTTCTTCCCTTCTAAACTAGTCGAAGTCTTTCTCTAAACAATATTTTTTAGCAGAGCTCAAACAATCACGTGCGTCAATGATGAACAGCTTTCTTTAAAATAAGATCAAATCTTTACAAAGTGTAAAACTTTTGTTCAAACGAACAAATAAATAAGTAAATATAAAAACACCTATTAAAGACTAAATTCTGACGGGAATTTACGGGATTGGAACGCTGAAACCATGCTTTTAACCCCGACGATTGACAGGATTGGTAGCAAAAGGTTAATTGGTTTGTCTGTTAAAAGCCATGAATCCTGTTTCAGTCAGAGTCATCTAGAACGTAGGTCAGTCCATGTCGCTTTAAAATAATTAGCGATTAGTGTCTTCTGGGTTGTGCCTGTTTGAAAAGTCTTTCAAAGTTTATAGGTTTGTTCTAGTAGTGCTCTGAGTAAGTTCAACCCACAATTTATGCTGTAGGAGCATTTAAATTGAATGCCAAGGCCTCAGTGTAATGGGCTCAATGTCTAGGCACCATAATTCAGCTGCATTCATTCCTATGTTTGCTGTGTGGTCAATATATATGTAAATATGTATAAATATATGTTTATAATATATATAATATATAAATATATCTGAATCGGCGCTGTTCATTTACTACAACAGGCCTAGTAAGGTACTTTTGATTACTAATTATTGTGATGAAGGAAGTGTTGCTTAAACACAGTTAGCGTTCAAATAAAAGTGGCCTCTAAATGACGGTGACTTTTAAATGAAGTTGACCTTCAAATAAAAGGTGACGCTCTATTTTTCAACGCTTCTCTCATAGTGCCATTCAAATAGAGATGGCCTTCGAACAGAAGTGGTGTTAAAATACAGGTGTTACGGTATATTCATATGTGACTATACTAGACAAGTGAATTAAATTGCGCGAGTAACAAAAATAAATTGCACAAACAATTTACTTTTATTCAGCGTTTAAAACATTTTCCATGGTAGCTTTTAAATGAAACTGACCATTTAATTTTGTGTACTCTACTAAAACCAGTTCACAGAAGATTTTAAAATCCTAAAAATTTATTGGCATAAGCGGACAGATGGACAGACAGAATTAAAAAAAACGAAATATATTATAATATTATTTGTAATATTTTTTCAAACACGTATATATATTTGAAAAGATATTACGAAAAGAGTAAACTTTTACTAATTACGCCACCAACTTGTTTCGTGCGACGCACTCATCAGAAGCAGTTGTAGTAAAATTTTAGTACAACCGCGTCTGATGAGTGCGTCAATTTGTAAAATAAACTCAAATTTGTTCAATAAATTTGTAGCGCAATTACTAAAGTTTACTTTCTTCGGAATATATTTTCAAATATATATATTTATATATATATTTAGATATGTATATATTTAAATATATATTGATATATACTATGTATACACAGTATATATATATATATACTATGTATACATAGTATATATATAGTATATATAAATGTATATACTGTGTATATATGTATATATACATAGTATATACATTTATATATTATATTTATATATATACACAGTGTATATATATATATATATACACATATATATATATATATATATATATATATATATATATATAGACAAAGTGGATATAACATCGTATTTATTACTAGTGTATGAAATTCATTATACACATTTTATCTGAAGAGTGTGATACTTATTGTACTACATGAAACTATTAGTAATAAAATGTTTAACTTATAGAGTGATGTTCTACTTATACATATTATATATATATATATACTATGTACATATGTATATATACTATACATTTATGTGTTCATATATATATAGATTGATTATAATCGTGTAATGATGTAGGGATATAAAGATACAGTGAGATGAGGATTGAGGGAAGGATGGAAAGATATAGCAATAGAGGGATTGTAAATAATTATAGTAAACATAAACGGACTATATACAGACAATATTTTAATAGGTTTTCACTTCAGATTTGTCTCCACCACACCAATAGAATTGATTTGCTCAATTTTTGGGCGCCCAATTTGTTAAGTTTTGAACATGGTGTGCTGAAGAGCAAATCTGGGATCTAGGTGTAATGTCTAGACATAAAATACTAGTGAACTGAGTTCAAATCATGCAGGATAGTTTGTGAGGCAACGTTGAGCCCTGTGATATTTTTCATATAGAACTAGTCAATCATTTTAGCTAACCAGGCTAAGCGAGGATTTTTAACCGTTCAATATGCCAAATAACAAAACCAAAGGAGGTTGGTGGCATGTGCCCATCTATCAAATTTTATCTATTCAAACAGAAAACAAAATGTACAAGATATACTAAAGTTGTTGCAAAGCATAGCATAAAAAATGTAAAAGAATATTCTCACCACTCTAAAAAAACAACTCGGCTTCTTGTTTTCCTCGCTTCGGATAGGAGAGCTATTTAGGATTTCCATTGTAAAGGGGATAGATTGGTCAGATACTTGAATGGTCTTGCCACAATCCATGTCTGTGACTTTGCTTTGAAATGTCAGCACCAATTGAGCATCATTCGAAATCCTGCTCTTGTGAAGATATTGAACACTCATCTTTTTATAGAAAAGGTAATTGCATTTGGCCTCCCAATTTAATGCACTGGTTTCCAATTGGCATCCGTTTGCAAAGCAACTAGGGCAGCTAGTCACATCTTTGCCGGTGCATTGGAATCCTGCAGATTGGTGTCTCTTGTAGACTTAGACAGGGGTGGCAAAATAGTTAGTGGCGATATATTCGTGCCAACGGCAGCATTGTGGATTGCCCCCTTCTGGTGTGCTGTATATGAGTTGGTTGCTGGTAGCGAAGGCTCTCTTTGGTTGCAGTTCTAAATATCCCTCATTGGTTTTTCGGGTCTGCACCATGTCTCTACACTCATTTACGGTCACCCTCATCTCTCCAGTAGAAGCCTCTTTGGGGTGTTCATTGCCAAAGAAGTATGTCAGCAACCGGACAGTCTGCTTGATGCCTCTGCAGAGCCATCCGGATACATCATATTGGAGAACATTATGGCGGTACAAGCTGAAGACGGCAGGTCGGGGCTGCGAGTCTTTATCTGCAGCTGGTAATTGGCAATTGATTAGAGCGGGAAGGCTGAAAAGTTGCCCAAGAGATGTTGTGGGACATACCATTGGCTGTAGTTCAGCGTTGACACAGACTTGCTCCATTGGGCTGAGGATAGAAAAGGTAGCCAACACAGAAACTTTGAGGAGTGGGCTTGCAGAGGATGGGGTGAGGCAGCAGGCTATAGTCATCATAGTGAGATACAAATACGCATTCGTTGGTGAAGGCGATTGTCCTCCGCCTCCCTCTTCTATGCGTTTGGCTTCAGCAGTTTCCACTTTTCGCAGATTGGTTTGGTGTTGTTGGTGGCGTGGGTTGGGATTGGGTTGGTACTGCTTGCAAGATTGAGGTGGGCGCTGTTGTCGTTGTTTGCAAGTACTAGCCATGTGGCCATATGCTTTGCAGTTGAAGCAAAGTGGTTCTCCATCTTGATTATATGCTGGTCGTCTGTCATTCTTCCAATTTCAGTTTGTTCTGGGACCTCTATCTTTCCATCTTTGCAGCTGCTGATATCTCGGGCGGGCTGCTGCTGATGATCTCGACTGGCGGTATTCTGCTGTGGGTTTGGCCAGTTCTGCTGTCCTTGAAAATCAGGAGCTTTTGGTTGGAGATAAGCTCTCTCCATCTGCAAGTTTTCCACCTGTACAGTGAGCTCTTCCATCTTCCCCAACAGTGCCTCCTGCTGTGAGCTGGTGGCTACTGCATGTAAAGGAGCTGTTCCTTCTCTTTGCAAAAACTCCCTCTGAGTTTGTGCTTCTTTCGAATTTTCTGGGTCCTTTGGAATTATCATCTCCTGAAGGTTTCTGGACAAGCCTCCTATAAACTTCATCATTAACTGGTCATCTGCCATCGGTCGGTGCTCATCAGGACATATTTCTCCTGAGAGACGTTGCAAGTCATCGAAGTAGTGCACCACACTTTTGCCTGGCATTAGGGTGCATAGGTGGAATGCACCAGTGCCATACTTCTTTCCATCGGGGAGACGTTGAATGTAGTCGTTTAAGGCTTTAGTGAGGTCATTGTAGTTCTCTTTCAGATCAGCATTCTCTCTCACTTTCTCTTCGTAGATTTTAAGCGCATGCCCCTTTAGACTATTGGTCAACCACAGCACTGCTTTGGCGCCATTGAAGCAAAAACGATTACAGGCCATCTTGTAGTCACTGAGGAAACTCCAAAAGCTGCCATCTGTAGCCGGGTTTCCGTAATACTTGGGAAAGTTTCCATCCAGATGTGCTGCAAGATCGGCCGTCTATTTTCTTTTCTGATCTCGAAGTTCTTGTTGCAGGGCAAGCACTTCCTCTGCTAGTCGACAATGATCTGTTTCTTCAGCTCGTGCTGCTCGATCAGATTGAACTTCTTCTAGAGTGCTCATACAATGGAAATGTGTTAGCTTTGGTAGAACTGCCTTAATCACGGCTCACACAAACTGCTTTTTCACAGTTTAATAGAAATAGGTAAAAGTGTTACCTGGTATTTTTTTCTTTGCTAGTCAGTTAAATTGAGGGTCTAATTGTTGTAGCTCTTTTTAGCTCTTTTTCAAGCTTTGAGGCTGTTGAGAGGTTCTCACACGGGTCCTTGATATAGGGGTTCTAGCTCTTTTTCAAGCTCAGTACTGAAACATGACAAAAGGTGTAGGTGTATTGACACGTAAACTACTATCTCATAGCCAGTAATAATTTTTGTCTTCTCTGACTCGCTGAGGCTCGCTCAACTGCACAGCTCAAGCAAAACTTGTACTAACACATCTCTAGGCTGGTGGTGTGAATAGCAAGCAGATTTTAATTTACTGTAGTAAAAATGTTCTCTGGTTCTATAAAATAAAAAAAATTTTCTCTCATTAGCTGAAGTTATTCTCTCTCAAACAGTGTATGTCGCACAACTGCTGAATTTTTTTTTAGTCTCAGTAATCCTATAATCTCTTAGGAATGGAATCTCATCTCTGGATTTAATCTCTTCAAACAGCGTAAGTCTCACAACTGTTGTAAAGAAAAGTCTCTGGTTTTCTCTCATTAGCTAAAGTTATTCTCTCTCAAACAGTGTAAGTCACACAACTGTTGTAAATGAAAATATCTGGTTTTCTTTCATTAGCTAAAGTTATTCTCTCTCAAACAGTGTAAGTCGCACAATTTTTGCTTATAAAAATATTTGGTTTTCTCTCATTAGCTAAATTTATTCTCTCTTAAACAGTGTAAGTCGCACAGCTGTTGTAAATAAAAATCTCTGGTTTTCTCTCATTAGCTAAATTTATTCTCTCTTAAACAGTGTAAGTCGCACAGCTGTTGTAAATAAAAATCTCTGGTTTTCTCTCATTAGCTAAAGTTATTCTCTCTCAAACTGGGTAAGTTGCACAGCTGTTGTAAATAAAAATCTCTGGTTTTCTCTCATAAAATCTCTTTTTCAGCTGTGCATTACTTGAATACTCCTCTTCTTGCTTTTTCAACCACGCTTGAGTTGATGATGTGCAGAACTGCTTTCTCACAATAATGTACACCATGCCGGCAACAGCTCTACTTCAAGCTTGGCACGCAATTTTTCCAAAGTGTTGGGATTTTCCCTCAAAAGAATGTAAACAAACATTCTACTCACACTCTAGCAACTCTTTAGGAAACTAGAACAATTAATAACTCATCAATCATTCTAGTCGGCTCCAACTGCTAGATTAAATAATGGTTTACGCCCATCAGCTATGCCTACGCTAACAGTTTACTCTACAGGGCAAATGCTTCAACGCTGCCAAACAAACATATTTGCATGCCTCAGTCATTGACCACCAAATCTGTAATAAGTTTTAACTTCAGATTTGTCTCCACCACACCAATATAATTGTTTTGCTCAATTGTCGGGCGTCCAATTTGTTAAATTTTGAACATGGTGTGCTGAAGAGCAAATATGAGTTCTAGGTGTAATGTCTAGTCTTAAAATGCCAGCAAACTGAGTTCAAGTCATGCAGGTTAATTTGTGAGGCAACGCTGAGCCTTGTGATATTTTTCATCTAGAACTAGTCAATCATTTTTAGCTAAGCTGGTTAAGCTAGGATTTTGAACCGTTCACTATGCCAAATAACAAAGCCGGATGAGGTTGGTGGCATGTGCCCATCTATCAATTTTTATCTATTAAAACAGAGAACAAAATGTACAAGATACACTAAAGTTGTTGCAAAGCATAGCATAAAAAATGTAAAAGAATATTCTCACCACTCTAGAATAACAACTCTGCCTCTAGGCTATGTCACACAAAAAATTACTTGCCTGAACAGTGAATAGCTCTGGTAGAAAGTCTGAGAGTGCACAAGTGTAAATATAGATATAAGTGTATGTGTGCCAGCGAGTGTGCTTTCAAAGTTACTGGATTACTGGATCTGATCTGATCTGATAGAAAAATGATAAACTTCTCGGTTTTGTAATAATGGTAAATATTCTGTATATATAGCTGGTTAAAAATATCTTGTAATTCTATTGGCTAGCATCAGACTGACGCAAAAGGTTTTTAAAATAAGAATATTGAAATTTGGTTGCAAAATCTGTTTGTCATCTGTTTGTCATGTTTGTCGTGACCCCAAAAGCGGAGATGGACCATGAGAGCGGAGAAGTGTGGTTTCTGCTATGCGAGTTCAGCAGAGGTATTTAGTTCGCCTTAGTCCTGATGTGGATTTGGGGTTCAGCATAAGGTAATGTCCGTGAAGATTGTCCATGTAAACGTCTTTGTTGACCTTCTACTACCATCTGGTGT
Source organism: Watersipora subatra (assembly GCF_963576615.1). Lineage (NCBI taxonomy): Eukaryota > Metazoa > Bryozoa > Gymnolaemata > Cheilostomatida > Watersiporidae > Watersipora > Watersipora subatra. The sequence continues at coordinate 827,225 of NC_088709.1, read as the reverse complement.
GAGTCTGATTGATGACAGATTGATTGGCGTTTATTGCGGGTATCTCCGGAGATTGACGTGCTCTCTTTCTCAAGAGCTGTCTGCAACAAAATTAAATGATTTTTAATGCCAACTTCATCTGCCATACTGATTCAAGTATATAGTAAACATATCTCCATCAAAGTCAAACAGCATTACAACAACATGTGTTTAAGTCAGGCTGCTTATAATATAAAGACAATATACAAACAACATAATGATGATATAGAGACGATATAAAGAATATATCCAGAATATATAGACACAAATTGGAAATGATACAGAGATGATATACAAATGATATGGAGATGGTATAGAGAAGATATCAAGAGGATGTAGATATGATGTAGAAAATCTTGTGCTGCGATAAATTTTAGGTTGTATTTACTTGGTTGTTATTAATCCGTCTCTTTGGCAGCCGTCAGCAAATATAAGTTAGTGTTTTGCTTGAGCAAAATCATGGAAACAAAGAGGTCAGTGATAATGTAGAATGTGGCCTTGCAATCTACTATCAGTTTAATGTTGAAGTTAGAAATCAGAACTGCAACCTCTATCAGAGGCTTTCAATGAGAACATGTCAATGACTGTATTGATTTGCTTTTTTGCCTGCGCAGCTTTTGTTGCAAAATTCTGACTAACTTTACATGTCCAAAACTTTGACAGCACCTTCTAGAAGTTTGAGTTTAGACTTGCACGATTGTGGGTGGCATCCATTTTCCTGGCCATTCGTTTGGTTTTTGGGTTAAGATTGTTTAGAGTGATGATTTTCACCTTTGGGTAGTTATGTTGCTGCGGCACAGACTGATTTGCACAGTGGCTCTGTGCACTGTGACACTGTTTTCACTGTGGCACAGACTGTGGCACCAAGACTCTGCATTAGTATAGTTTTTTGAATGCAGCTTGAAACTCATATATTGTATTCATTTTATCTTCATGAATATATATCATAATATTCAGATGCAATGGTTTTAGAAGTATCTTTAGGAAAATGAAAAAATGTTATGTTTATAAGATTTGGTCCCCTGCCCTTCACAGGCCTACAACAGCGTGTTCCCTCTGATTATGTTTTCTGAAATATTCTGATGATTCTTGTTTTGCATAGTAATTACTCTTTTCACCATTAGTTGCTTGAATAGTGTGCAACCTTATAAAAACTGTAAAATCTCGTAAACACTGTGTCATATAACCAGGGATCTTTGGATTATCATCATCTTGAGCATCATTTACTATCAGCATGAGTGATATTCAAACTAGTATTCATACTACTTCTGAATATGCCATTTTCTTCTTCTTATCAAAATTTGTATGTTCAAAGTTATTTTGTACCTACAACACAACAGTTGTAGGTGACTCGTGACTTCATATTAAATTTTTAAAAGATTTCAGTTTGGTCAATGAGTGAAGAATTTGAGTTATGACTGGAAGCTCATCAAATATGAACAAAATTCTTCTGGAAAAAAGCAACTAATAAAACAAAATGGCTGCAGGCAACATTATTTCTTCTCCATCCATCCCTAAACTAAAACAATACAGTTCAGAAGCGGTATTATTTCATTTGTGCCTAAAAAGGTTGGTACTTGCAAATTCATAAAAACAACAGATTGGTTTTAATGTGTGACTTGAAATTCTTGTATTTTTATAAAAAAAACTATTCATTCATTTAATTTGTTTATTCATAACTAATCAAATTGATTTAATTTTCCTTAATGGTTTTATTTCTGTATTTTATCACAATTGAGAGGTCTGCTGTTAAAGGCTGTCAAAGCATCACTGATTCCTCCTATGCATACACATACAGTATTTGAGATAGGAGCAGATAGATTATATGTAATAAATAACCTTAACTGCATCTAAACAGTTTGTTTTTTATTCGGTTACTTGCTCTATTTACTCGTATTATTTTTGACCGCTAGTATAATGCATGAGTTGACAAATAAGTCATTTAATATTTACTATTAGAACAAATTTGATTATCGTAAAGAGGTCAGATGGTTACAAAACAAAGGTTAAATGTTTTAACCACAATTTTGTCAACAATCATGATAATGTTGAGCTGGCAACTGAGACTGTTGCCACATTTCCTTGATGACTAAGCGTATCTATACTAAGACAGAGGCAAAACCAATATTTTGCTAACTTATAGTGAACTTAAGGATTCGATTTCAACTATCAACTGATCAATATTGAATACTGCAAAAATAAAATTCTGATTGTGAGCGATGTTCTTATGACGGTGGTGATATGAACCTTGATGAGGAGTAAAGTGTATGTTATTATGTATTTAAATAGGTTATGACTAACGACATGACTTCACAAAACTTTTAAAAAAATTATATGTTGACCAGCTTTTATTTTAACTCTAGCTAATCTATATTTAAGGTGAAGCAAAGGTTATGCTATTGGCATTACTTGCTGTAGTCCTCTTGTAGTCAATATGAGAATCTTGCTTTTCTAGGATTGATGAAGCTGAACTTGACAAACAAAACAGCGTTGTTAGTCAGTTTATTGACATCGCTACTCGTGCAGTATTTGATAGTTTAGTCATAAAATTCTCTCCTCTCGGAGAGTTTTTACAAAGATATGGTAAGTTGGAATCGATTTCTACTTGGCTTCATTATTCAAATAATGTATTTTCTTCTCCACCATTATTATACACTCAAAGATTAAGTGATCTCTCATTTTTGACAATGCATGAACAAACCGTGGAAAATTAAGAATCACAAAATAGCATAATTTCTCAGCTTTAAACGCGTTTGAAAACACATAAAACGTTGAATACATTTTAACACACTTGTCATTTTAGATCAGATTAAAGGAAACCAATATGTTTCTCAAATAACTGGTAAAGCTGTAGACATAACAGATTATAGCTAATTATTAAAAATAATAACTGAAACAAGAAGCAATAAAATTTGCATGATTTGCAGATTTTCATACCCATTTATTTTTATTCATATTTGTGTTTTTTTTTCTGATAATTCTATTGTATGCGACTAACATTTTGTGTTGTTTTTGGTCCCAACATGGTTCACTGTAACTGCTGCATAGTATATTTGATTATGCTCTGTACATGATCAGTACTCGTGACTCATAATTAATTCTCCTTATTTTGCAACTTATGGAAAGTATGAATTTTTATTCAGAAGTTCTGCTGCAGTTAATAAGCAAGAAAGGCCCCGCAGTAAAGATCTATCTTGTTTCAAAAGTTATTCAATACGGTTACTTACTATTTTGCTGAGAAAGCACAAATAAATAAATGTCTCAATGACATGATGATATATTTTATTTTGTCAACCAGATGACACGCACCCGATTTCCATAATAAATTTTTCAATAATAATTCACCACATTTTTCTGCCAATAAGATTTAACAACACTCATTACCTTTTTGCCGGTGAAAGTCTCTCAAATGCGTCCAAAAGTCATGAAACTGTTTTTGGACATATTTTAATGAAGTCGGTTTCCTAGGTACATGCATGGCTTCAGGTGTTATTAACTAGATTGTTCTAAATTTGACACTTTCTATTAAAGTAAGATACTTTGTTTGGAGCATTTCACAAACCTCTGTTTAGACACAATCTAATATTTGTTTTACAACGTTCTACTGTAGCACTTTCCCATAGATGCAGTTTGGAAAATGGTTGAACAAATCCCATTTTTGCACATGTATCCTTGTAATATTGGCTAGATTTTGCTGTTATAAGCAGCATAATCTTCACTTCTGTACAACTTACTTCTACCTTGCTTAGTAAAAAAAGAAGTAATTAAAATATACTAACGGTGGAGTATTTGCCGAGGTCATAAGTGAGAGGAAAAAGGGTAGGGCAATGCAGGCTTGTCACCAACTAACACAGCACCACTTTCCCAACCATTAAAAACCTGTGTGATTATATATACTTCATATTTTGATTCCTCAGTAGTAGTAACTGATGTATTGGAGTTAGTAGCATAGGTGTTGCTTGTATTGGAGTTAGTAGCATAAGTGTTGCTTGTATTAGAGTTAGTAGCATAGGTGTTGCTTGTATTGGAGTTAGTAGCATAGGTGTTGCTTGTATTGGAGTTAGTAGAATAGGTGTTGCTTGTATTGGAGCTAGTAGCATAGGTGTTGATTGTATTGGAGTTAGTAGCATAGGTGTTGCTTGTATTGGAGTTAGTAGCGTAGGTGTTGCTTGTATTGGAGTTAGTAGCATAGGTGTTGCTTGTATTGGAGTTAGTAGCATAGGTGTTGCTTGTATCGGAGTTAGTAGCATAAGTGTTGCTTGTATTAGAGTTAGTAGCATAGGTGTTGCTTGTATTGGAGTTAGTAGCGTAGGTGTTGCTTGTATTGGAGTTAGTAGCATAGGTGTTGCTTGTATTGGAGTTAGTAGAATAGGTGTTGCTTGTATTGGAATTAGTAGCATAGGTGTTGCTTGTATTGGAGTTAGTAGCATAGGTGTTGCTTGTATTGGAGTTAGTAGAATAGGTGTTGCTTGTATTGTACATGTAGTTGGTAGCATAGGTGTTGCTTGTATTAGAGTTAGTAGCATAGGTGTTTCTTGTATTGCAGTGGCACTTTTCTAATATTCAAAACAACAGAGCAAGTGAATATAACATCATCATATTTCGAGTTACCATAACTATACCTGTTCTGTATAAATTAGGAGTCTATAGAGTTAAGCTTGTTATCAGCTAAATTATTATTGTGTTGATAGTCAAACGATGGCTGACCAACCAATAATTAGGTAATAAGTTTTTTTTTTTTTTTCCAAAGCCCAAATCGCCTGCAGACTGGTTTTGTTCATTTTAGATTTACATATAACAAACATACATGTATATACATAATTGTGATTTACATATAACAAACATATATACATAATTGTGATTTACATATAACAAACATATACATAGTTGTGAATTTGTTTCGATTTCATATTTGGTAGACTTGTAGCCAAAACACATGTTTATTAATCCTTTCATATTGCAACTCATAGATAAATATATCGCCAATAATACTTTTAAATTACAAGAATCTTTATATTTTTTTACTGTTACTAGGTGGTGGATTTATAAACTTCTACCAAAAAATGTTTATCTCATTCCGCTAACAAAAGGGCTGAGAACTTTTTTGTTCTTTGAGATCTTATATGCAAGCACAGACAACTCCATTGCTTTTCTTCATATATTTTAGCAAAAAAGCTGAGTAGTGACCAGCTTTACCCTACAATCCGAAACACTTTCCTAAGCATTCATTCAAAGCAAAAAGACGAGCAGACGCTCAATCTAGAAATTAAGTCACTGTTGACTCACTATTTTCTTCCAAGGGATGGGCGACTCATTCAAGATGACTGGCTGATGATGGTAGGAAAACAAAACCATAGCAACAAATGAGATAGAATTTTTATGGCAGCCAAGTGTTAACAAAATCGTGTACAATAAATAATTATTTTGATAAAGAAATTTGATGAATAGATAAAGGCTCAGCGGTGAGCAGAGAACTGTTAATATTTATTTAATATAGTGTTTGATAATAATTGTTGTTGAAGAATGAAACAGTTTACAAGAAATCCATGACTATTGTATCTGTATATTAGGTATTATTACTAGCATTACCTAAACAGTGGTAAACTTTTACATTTCACTTTCAGATAGTAATGTAACCAATTTGGCAGCTCGATGAACTTTTGTGTCCTGTTCATCTCACAAACTTATTTTTGTAGTTTAATAAAACTGTTAAAGCAGCTCTATATTATTTAGCTATACAACCCAATTAACTGCTACCTACTTTAGGCTGTACCAAAACAAAACATGTATATATTCAGGTATAAGAACATGTTTTTTTCTCAGCATTGCTAAACATATGGTTTACCTACATGTAAACCAAGACATGTAAACCAACACTTAGTGTTGCGCTAAACATAGCAAAAGGTTTGACTCAGGTTTGTAATTTAATGATTTTTTTACTTGAATAATAAATACAGTATATATATACACATATATTTTTATTTATTATATTATATTTGTTATATATTTATAATTCTCAAAGTTAGTTTGTATGTAATTCCAGTAACAGCTACTAAAATCTTGAAATTGAAATTTTGCATTCTGAAGGATTTGAACTCATGACGAATACTACAAACGAATTGATAAGTTTTCTATTTGGATGTTCTAGCATTGAGCTGGAACGACATATTGATCTAATAAGTTTTCATTGAGCAAATGCACCATGTACTTGCTAGTTATTTTAGTTTCACGCCTACGAGTTGCAACGCATTAAAAAGGTTCAAAAGAATTTCAGGACCAAAGTATATGCAATGCAGTGTTTCTTCTCCTTTTTTGTTCCAGCTAATAATTAATCTCAAAATTCAAATTCTGGTTTTTTACTGACTATATACTTTACCAAAATATATACTTGTACTGACTATATACTTTACCAAAATACATACTTGTACTGACAATATACTTTACCAAAATATATACTTGTACTGACTATATACTTTACCAAAATATATACTTGTACTGACTATATACTTTACCAAAATATATACTTGTACTGACTATATACTTTACCAAAATATATACTTGTACTGACTATATACTTTACCAAAATATATACTTGTACTGACTATATACTTTACCAAAATATATACTTGTACTGACTATATACTTTACCAAAATACATACTTGTACTGACAATATACTTTACCAAAATACATACTTGTACTGACTATATAATTTACCAAAATATATACTTGTACTGACTATATACTTTACCAAAATACATACTTGTACTGACTATATACTTTACCAAAATACATACTTGTACTGACAATATACTTTACCAAAATACATACTTGTACTGACAATATACTTTACCAAAATACATACTTGTACTGACTATGTACTTTACCAAAATATATACTTGTACTGACTATATACTTTACCAAAATACATACTTGTACTGACAATATACTTTACCAAAATATATACTTGTACTGACTATATACTTTACCAAAATATATACTTGTACTGACTATATACTTTACCAAAATATATACTTGTACTGACTATATACTTTACCAAAATATATACTTGTACTGACTATATACTTTACCAAAATATATACTTGTACTGACTATATACTTTACCAAAATATATACTTGTACTGACTATATACTTTACCAAAATACATACTTGTACTGACAATATACTTTACCAAAATACATACTTGTACTGACTATATAATTTACCAAAATATATACTTGTACTGACTATATACTTTACCAAAATACATACTTGTACTGACTATATACTTTACCAAAATACATACTTGTACTGACAATATACTTTACCAAAATACATACTTGTACTGACAATATACTTTACCAAAATACATACTTGTACTGACTATATACTTTACCAAAATACATACTTGTACTGACTATATACTTTACCAAAATATATACTTGTACTGACAATATACTTTACCAAAATACATACTTGTACTGACTATATACTTTACCAAAATATATACTTGTACTGACTATATACTTTACCAAAATATATACTTGTACTGACAATATACTTTACCAAAATACATATATACACTGCAACGAAATGTTGTAGTTTATATATTTGCTCTTTTTTACACCTACACATGAATTTTAGTTTGTTACTAATTTATTCCAGCTGCTCAGAAGACATTTTCCCAGCTACGTTATGTTTTTTGGATTAACATGATGTAGGAAGGTTGCATTCCACATTCATTAAATACAAATGAAATCTTTGTTCGTTTAAAAGATATTTTACGTTATTTCTTTTAGTTCAAATAAAAACCTTTTTATTTGTATAAATATTGTTCAATTTGTTATTTAACGATTATTTCAATAGCGATATAGTATAATAACAAGCAAATTTCTTTTCCTCAACACACGAGTAAGACAAAGTATGTTAAACAAGCATTTAGAACAGATCCCTATCAATGCTTGCTTTGTGTATTAGTTTTCCCTTCTTTTCTTCTAAACCTGCTTAGTAATTCGTAATTAATTTCACACTTTACAACAAACATTTGTAAGATTACTGCAAGATTATCTGTAAGACTATCTGTAAAACTTTTAGTAATTGTGCTAAAATTTGTTTGTCAAATTAATTAGAAAATTAAATAGTTCACTTATCTTTCAGCTACTGACAGTTTCCTGCTAGTGCATTCGTCAGGCTGTAGACTTCAACCGTAGTTGAAGTCTACAGCCTGAAGAATGCACTAGCAGGAAACTGCCAGTAGCTGAAATATATGTGAACTATTTAATTTTCTAATATATATATAAAAAAATGGTTTCCTCACCCCGGATACCCCGTATGGGTGGTAAATTCTGCTCTAACTCGGGTCTCCTACCAGAGACCTGGGAGTTTGAGCACTCGCCTCAAGATCTTAGCTGTTCCCAATAGCGCACTTTTCTGCAACTCACCTGAGTTGATTGTTGTTAGTATTTGGGCAAGCCAAAATTTATGCGCCGGTGTTATTGCGCCCAGCGCCCCAATGACGACTGGGATTACAGTTGTTCTTACATTCCAGCATTTTTCAATCTCTTCTCCAAGAGGGAGATATTTCTCTACCTTTTCTTTTTCTTTGCTGGCTATATTGTAGTCTTGGGTACTGCTATATCTATTATAGTAGCCCTCTTGTTCTCCTTGTCTACCACCACTATATCTGGTTGGCTTGCTAGGACATGCTTGTCAGTTCGGATGTAAAAGTCCCAGAGGATCTTAGCGGGGTCATTTTCAATGACCTTACCAGGAGCTTCCCACCAGTGTTGTGGTTTATTAAGGCCATACTCATCACATAGACTTCTATACACAACACCGGCAACATGATTATGCCGCTCAGTGTATGCGTTTTCTGCTAGCTGCTTGCATCCACTGATGATGTGTTGGATGGTCTCAGGTGCATCTTTGCACAGTCTGCATCTAGGATCGTCTCTAGTGTGATAGATTTTCATTTGGAGTTGCCTTGTTGGGAGCACTTGCTCTTGGGCTGCTATGATTAGCGACTCTGTATTGGCTGTTAGGTTTCCTCTGTTTAGCCACATATGTGTCTGGTGAAGATTGCCATCCTGAGATATGTGTTGGTGATAAGCACCATGAAGAGGCTTCGTGTGCCAGTCAATTTCCTCATCATCAGGGCGTAGGTCCGTTGTAAGAGCAGCCGATGGAAATTCAGCTAGCACCTTATCTGAAATGGCCATGGAGGCTGCATATGCTTTGATGCTTTGCTCCTCCTCTTTCACTGTCTGCTGTACACTTTTGAGTCCCCTACTGCCATCTTTCCTATTAAGATACAATCTAGTAGTATCAGATTTTGGGTGGAGTGCTCCATGCATGGTCAGCAGTTTACGAGTTGCTATATCGGTTTCTTTGATAGCTTCCTCAGCCCACTTTATTTTGCCTGCTGGATATCTTATTACTGGCAGTACATATGTATTTATTGCCATGACTCGATTCCTGGCATTGATCTGGTTCCTTAGGACCTGCCGAAGGCATTTCTTGTATTCGGTAATGGCTTTGTGACGTACCTCGGGTTCGTGGTTGATGTAGCTTTGCATAATCCCCAAGTACTTGTACCCTTTTCCTATATATTTGATGGAACTATTTGGCATTCTTAGGCCATCTGTGAGCATAGAATGGTCTTTCTAAAGAATTAGCCTTTCAAATTTCTCAATACCGAAGGTCATTCCAATGTCCTTGCTGTATGCCTGAGTGAGGTGTATTAGCGAATCAATGTCTCTTTCTTTTTTAGCATACAGCTTGATGTCATCCATGTAGAAGAGGTGGTTTATTTTGATGCCACTCTTAAACTGGTACCCATATTGAGTCTTATCCAGCATATTGCTTAGAGGGTTTAGGCATATGCAGAAGAGCAGTGGTGATAAGGAGTCACTTTGATAGATGCCTCGCTTAATTTTTACAATCGCCAGCTTTTTGCTATTAGCCTCCAGTTCCGTCTTCCATTTGGTCAGTGACATCTTGATGAAAGGCACAAGAGCAGGGTGAACATTGTACTTACTGAGGCACTCGAGTATCCAACTATAGAGAATTGAGTCATAGGCCTTTTTGTAGTCGATCCAAACTATGGCAAGATTGATATGCCTTTTTTTGCTGTCTTGACAGACTGTCCGATCCACAAGTAACTGATGTTTGGCTCTTCGGGTGTTGCGCCCTATTCCTTTCTGAGCACTGGTCATATAATGACTCATGTGCTCTTCCAGTTTGTCTGCAATTATTCCTAAGAGCAGTTTTTAGGTGGTGGGCAAGCACGTTATTGGTCAATAGTTTTTGGGAATTTCCCCCTATTATGGATCTTTTATCAGAGCTACAGGACAGATAGCGCATTTGGTAAGGTATCGGGACAGTGAGCATTAGGTCCTAGGTTGAAACCCTAACAACTGCACCCTTCTGGTGGTCCTTAGACAAGACTTTTGCTTGTTTAATGACTACAACTTCTATGATGAGTGCAATAACCAAAGCCATGCCGGCTCAGACGTCACCCGGTCAAACAAGGTCTGCGCTGCCTGTAGCTGAACCAGGACAAGGCAATGAAAACGGGCTACTGGTTCAAAACGGATGAAACGGACTCGAACTGATAACACGGACCTCATGAAGTGCTACTTTATGAGTGAACCTCAAAGGTGGGGCTGCATGGGAAGGATGCGGCAACTGTGGATAAACATGTGCCCTGGATTGCCACTAACCGCTAAGCAAATTGTAGCTCAGAGGAGTAACATATTCAAGCGGCACCTCATATTGGAACTTGAGGTAGATAAAATAGGGAACAGCTCACCAAAGTAACCTCAACCAATGAGGAGTGCATATCAACACACACTGTCACACATACACAATCTTGTGTTGACTCACGGGTTGAAAAAGACATGCACTTTAACCTTGACCCAAGGGTGAAAGAGCTTACGGAAAATATCCTCAACAAGATGCCAGCTGCTAATGATTATGGAAGCAGGGTACCACTATGGAGAGTTGACTGTAGATTAAGGCATTAGTCTTACTTATCGATCCAGTTGAGATCGACTCCAGTGCCAAGTTAATGTCTTCTAACAGCTTCTTAGGTATGGCCTTGCTAACTCTCCGTAGTGGTATCCTGCTTTCATAATCCCTAGCAGCTGGCATCTTGCTGATGATATTTTCTGCCAGCTCTTTCACCCTTGGGTAAAGGTCAAAGTGTATGTCTTTTTCAACCCGTGAGTTGACACAAGATCGTGTATGTGTGACAGTGTGTGTGTTGTCATGCCCTCCTCAATGGTCGAGGTTACTTGGGTGAACTGTTCCCTGATTTCATCTACCTCAAGTTCCGATATGAGGTGCCACTTGATTATGTTACTACTCTGAGCTACAAGTTGCTTAGTGGTTAGTAGCAATTCAGGGTGCATGTTCATCCACAGTTGATGCATCCATCTCCTGTAGCCCCACTTTTGAGGTTCGCTCTTAAAGTAGCAATGCATGAGGTCCGTGTTATCAGTTCGAGCCCATTTCATCCGTTTTGAACCAGTTGCCTATTTTTCACTGCTTTGTCATGGTTCAGTTCAGTATATATATACATATACGAATATATATATATTTATGTATATATATGTATATATATGTATATATGTATATATATATATGTATATATATATACATATATATATATATATATATATATATATATATATATATATATATATATATATATATTAACTATCTTTCTATAAATGTTTTTTGAAAAATATATATATGTATTTTAATTACCCACAAATATATTTTAAACTGCTTCTTTGTTGTGCATTGAGACTTTTTAATAATTTTTTCACAAAACCTTCAAAGAACATAAGTCTTGAGACATTTTTGTACAAAAATGTTTTGGTATTGCTTAAATCATTTTAACCAGTATTATAATAATAAAATTACTTTTTAGTTGATGTTGATGACTGCAGAAACTATAAATGCAACCATTCAGCAGCAAGATGCTCTGCTTGCACAAAGATATGTTTTGGGGGTATCATATCTTATGTCTCCATTAAAGTCAACAATAACAGGGACGTTTTCTGTCCAGAATTGGGTATTTGTAAGTATGTTTTAGATTTATATGTATTTATTTATAATTTATAACGTAAATCGGAATCTATATGTATAAGGTACACACTTTCCATTTGATGTACAACTTCGAGCTTGTGAAACATGTGCATACGAGTTGGCCGCCACCAGAAAAACGATTTCTTTGTTTAGTTTTTTTGTTTAGTTGCATAGTTTGATATTTTGTGTTGTAAAATAATGCTTACCTGCCTCAGAATTACCTGCCAAAATGATCTTAGTTTGCTAACATATTCTCATTGTGCTTGAGACCTAGTCGTACAAAACGCTTGATCTACCAACTACAGGTTGGTTCCAATCCCATAAATCTCACTGGCGGTGTTAGAAATAACATACAATGTTAGGTTGTTCTCTGCAACCTATCAAGTTGTTGACGGGTCAATGGCTACTGAACTAATGCAAATCCAGCACAGATCACAAAGCCATTGATTATTTAATAATGCTTTTTAAAAAACGCGAACAGATTCTGCTTGCATAACTAAACAGATATCACATACTTGAAGTCCAAATTGTTTGTCACCCAACTGAGCTGGAGCATTTCAACTGCTTGACCCAGTTTCTGGCATTTACTACACCTGAGCTGCTTCTACAGAAACACCAGCATAAGCACTATTATGTCTAATAACACAATTTTGCTCACATGTTATTACTAATATTAATCAGAGAGATTGGCTCAAAAATGCAGAACAGATTCTTGACTCCAATCGAAAGCCGTCCATGATGACCGACACAGCATTGCTTGAGATTAGACCCCCTCTGCTAGCTATACAGATCGACGGCATAATGGGATCGTTCCAAAAGAGTGAAGAAGCTACATGGAAAACAGCGTTTGCGTCAAATTCTACTCCAGAAGTATCTGTGCCTTACCAAGTCCCCAAAAATAGAGAAATTAACACCCAAAATCGTGATGCAATTCACTCCTTCATTTGTGACAGGTAATAAATACGCTAAAGAGTTCAACACATCAGCATTATATTTTTAATGATAAGTAGTTATTTTCTTCCATACATGTATTTGTATCTAATAATTCATATACATATGTATGAATGAGTATATGTATGTGTATATTGTTTTGCAGAGAGAAATTTTGCTACGGAGCTAAGAAAAAACATAAAATTCTTTCATTCAAGACGTTTCAGTCTTTAACAATTTTTTTACTAAGGTTGAGTACGCAATCTCAAACATGTCATTTTACCATCGTAATTCAAGCAACATTGTTAAAATAAGCAAAATAAATATTGGCATTTAAAATATTTAAAGACTGATATAAAAGTTATATGAGCCCATCAAACCTTTCAGTTTACTACGGTTAAACACAGCCAAACTGATTGAAGCAATGATGTTAGATTAAAAAATGGGTAAAGATATTTTATTTATTTACTTAATTAAAAGTTTAATCAAATGTATAAGTTACCATTCTTTGTTTTTTCAGTGGTTAAATAAGTCCACTTTGCTGCATAACTTATTATATAACATGCATAACTAATTATATAACATGCATAACTTATTATATAACATACATAACTTATTATATAACATCCATAACTCATTATATAACATGCATAACTTATTATATAACATGCATAACTAAATATATAACATGCATAACTTATTATATAATATGCATAACTAATTATATAACATGCATACCGTATTATATAACATGCATAACTTATTATATATCATGCATAACTAATTATATAACATGCATAACTAATTATATAACATGCATAACTTATTATATAACATGCATAACTTATTATATAACATGCATAACTAATTATATAACATGCATAACTTATTATATAACATGTGTAACTTATTATATAACATGTGTAACTTATTATATAACATTCATAACTTATTATATAACATGTATAACTTATTATATAACATGCATAACTAATTATATAACATGCATAACTTATTATATAATATGCATAACTAATTATATAACATGAATACCTTATTATATAACATGCATAACTTATTATATAACATACATAACTAATCATATAACATGCATAACTAATTATATAACATGCATAACTTATTATATAACATGCATAACTTGTTATATAACATGCATGACTTATTATATAACATGCATAACTGATTATATAACATGCATAACTAATTAGATAACATGCATAACTTATTATATAATATGCATAACTAATTATATAACATGCATAACGTATTATATAGCATGCATAACTTATTATATAACTTGCATAACTAATTATATAATATGCATAACTAATTATATAACATGTATAACTTATTATATAAAATGAATGTCTCTGTTTATAAAAATTTTCAAAGAAAACTGTCACACGATCTTTTCTGCTCTACACTAAACAAAATCACAAAGTGAAAAGAACTGAGAAATATGTATTTAATAGTCGACTTGGAACAAAATTTACATCACAGTTATTTGGTATCAGCAGGTTCATCATGTCTTACTCTGTTGTGTTGTGGGTGCAAAATATGTGGAAATGAATTTACAAGCTCTTAAAAGCTTAAAAACGAACAGTTAATCAAACGCCGTAGTTTGGAGTCATTTTACTTTGACGACGTATTCAACTCGACGCAATTATTATTTTAAAACTTGCTGTTATCACGTAAACTCAAAGGCCAATAAAAAGCTTAATATGAATTTTTTCTTAGCACTAGTTTATAATAAACACATGGGATTCTAGCAGAAAGCCCTTATCTCATATAGGTGCTAACTACTTGGCAGTTTCGCTTCAGTTTGATCTAATCAACTAATCATAATCTGATCATGTGACACAAACTTCTTGCCAAAAGGTGCAAACATTTTCTGCAGCATTTTTTGGTCATCACAGATGATCAACAGGCTCCTTATGTTTATCAAAAAATGATACGCACCCTTTGAGCTAGCGTGATAAAAATTACATTAGTTCTTAGGCTATGTTTTGAGATATCAGTACTCAAAGTGACAGCATCACAATGATGATGAAGCATAGGGACCATAAACATTTTTTATGAAATGCGAGAAGTATATTTGTGAAAACTTTTTGATGAATGAGATTTCATGAAAGTGTAAAAAAAAAAGCTCATGGGTTTCAACTACATCTCAATTGAGCTGTTTTGGGGAGGGATTTCGACCTACAGCGTCTCAATAATGTTTGCCATTAACTGTTCGTTTTCGAGCTTTTAATAGCTTGTAATCACATTTCCACATATTTGGCACCTAAAAACAGCAGAGTAAGGCCCGATGAACCTTATAATACCAGATAACTGTAATGTGAATTTTGTTGCAAGTCAAACTGTAATAATGTATAGAGGCATACAAGCAACTTATTGTGAGTGTTCATAATGAATGAGATGCAAGAGACTGCTTGAGATCTCTGTTCATCGTCACTTGAGGCGATCCTTTACGTCCCTACTTCTTGATTGGCTCTCTTGTTGTACGCTTTTGTCGTTGACTGGCTCCGTTCATTCAAAAGATCAGTAGCATGTCGGTTTTGGTAGCCGATCTTTGGCCAACTAGAAGCCTCTCTAGCAGTCGTGTTTATATATATATATATATATGTTCCTGTATACAGCAACAGGACCACAGCAATGTATGGTCATGTCTGAAAAATTTCCAGTTTTTTGCATGTCAGTGGCTGTCTGTTTAACTATGTCAATTAAATTCAAGCAATGAAAATAGTTATTTATGCTGGATTGGAACTCACAAAGATTACAATTGTAAACCTGTGAACAAGCAAACAAAACCACAAGACTACACTTTCCATTACCGTTGCGTTTACTAATCACTGTTCGCCTTTTTCGCGATTGTACATGCAGAATTATAATTTAACACAGTGCGCTCACTAGCTGTGGTGCCCTTGGTATAAGATTGTTTAGCCTTCTTCTGTTAAAAATGACACTTTTTGTCCTCGCTATACAGAGAGAAATTTATTTTCTCTTTACAATAACGACAAAATATTATAACAAACATAAAAACTTGGTTACAACTTGGTTAAACTGGTTACAAAAAAATAACAAAACCGGAAAAATGATATTCACCAAAACCTGTATCCCAACGTTGCTCCCTATCTTAGCCTTATTCTTTGTAAGTTAGGATAGAAAAACAAATTTGAAGACAGATATATGATAAAATTTAAGTAAAAACACAAAGTTTAGTTTATTAAAAATTTTACCAAATTAAACATCAAATTTTCACTAACATTTTATCAGTCTTTTTTATCTTATTTTTTATTTTATCAGTAAGAGTTTAACTTTAGTATGGTTGTATTAAATACCTACCAAGTTTAGCTTTAACCCTTAGAACCCTAACAATGAGTTTGCCGGCATTGCCGGGGTGTGTCGGAATTCCTAGCCACCAATGTTCTGACATTCCCATGGCTCTGTTTATAAATTATGTTGATAAATAACTGCATAGACACATCAAGTTGATCCTTTCACAACATGATAAACCAAAGATCTAACTTTTAATTGTAATAAGTTTTCAAATTTCTTGATTTACTCCCTTTGTTATAATAACAAGTTTTATTGGAACGACATCACAAAAAATCGAAATGACTCGTTCGTTGGTAGGTCATAAATGATTGCGGCAAAAACAAAGAATTTTATGACACTAACTTGAATTTTCAGTATATTTTGCATCCTGAAATATGCACTCAATAAATATGAAACTATTGTGAATACTTTCACGAGTTTTTACAATCGTACAGACTTTTAGTTTTACCCTGGATAATAGCGAAGTACTGTTTTTTATGTTTTATGGCATTTGCTGTGGACGGCTCAAATCTTTTACTAGTGACTTACTGAATATTATTTTGTTATGAGCACATTTAAATATAGTTGATAAAAGTTTCAAAACTTTGAATCGTTGGACAATCGGAACATCTGACAAATTACCTAAGGTTGCCAACACACACAGACAAGAATGACCAGGGTTCAAAGGGTTACGTATGTGCTTAGCTAAATATATTTAAGGTAAATCAAACACTCATATTATACGCCTGTATCAAACGCAAGTACTCTCTATTATACGTAATGCACATAGTACGTTGCATTATTACATTTTTTGCAGATCGTCCCAGCTAAATTCACAAAAGATTTTACTGAAATACTTGTCCCAATCCCTGAAAAAGGATAAACATTGCTCGCTCTTTTAGTTTAGGGTTATTTGTTGTGAGTTATAATAAAAACAAGCTTAAAAACATAAAAGTGATAAAATTTTGGTTGAAAGTCAAAGATTACTTTGGTGAAACAATATATTAAAACTTTACCTCAAGTACGTAGGGGAGAGTGGGGTAAGTTGCCACCATTTTTACAAAAATGCAGATTTTTCACTACATATTGATATTTGCTTTCCTAAACTGTAATAATAGAAACATAGAAACATAGGACAGTTTGCTATGTAGCATCATCTTTACAAGTGATTAGCCATAAAAGTTTGTTTACGGTTTGATATTTAAAAACGGTTGTTAATCGGTTCATCTCCCCCCAACCCTGTTCCAAGTTGAACCACCTATTGGGGTAAGTTGAACATATGGTAATAATGTTATAAGAAACCAAGTTTCAAATAAGAATAATATATCTTGCAGTAAATTATAACAATATAAGTTAGATTTAGCGTATATTGTTGTTTTTAATGTCAATTTGAAAGGCAAAACCACCAACGTTGCAGCCATTAATGCCCTTTGAAATAGGTTTTAAGACTTACTATTCTGCCACTTCTAGTAGTGTCAGAATCTTTTGTGGTGGGCATGATAAAACCGATTGGAGTGCCTAACTCTTTTTAGGGAATCCATATCATACTTTTGACCAGATATGGCTTTAATCTGAGCAGCATGGAACAGTTTTTTTTCTTTTGTATTTACCAAAAAAGAAGGTTCCTACTTGAACGTCTTTGGCTTAAACTTTCTCATCTGTGTTTGCATTGTCACTAGAGTGTTCGGATAGCACAGGTTCTGGCTCATCATGGTTGGTGTCAGAACTCTCGACCACAGTGTGCTTAACAATCTTCATAACTTTCAACATAAAAGACTTTAGGCTGTGATTTTTTTGCTTTTCAATCTCAATAGCCTCTTTGACAAGTGTGCCAGTAATTAAAGCCAACTTTCTCATCTTTCTTCCTCTGTTCAATGTTTTTCTGACATATGACGGGCAAGGTAATATTTCTTTCGGTGATACTTGGTGGTACTTTTAGCTGATTCTATATTGCGAATTCATAAGCCAGTTCCAGAGTTTAATTTTTAGACAATCCATAGAAAGAATTGGTCAGCTCTTTTATGTGAGAGGCCAAGTCTTTCTGTAACTTATTGCTGAAGACCATGTGTGGTATCCCAATGCCAGAATAGCTGATCACAGTTTGCTCATTTTTTTCTTTCTTCAACTCATACCGTGTTAGGGTAATTTAATCTATGCCATGTGCTAAAGCCACTTTCTTAACTGAAGTTTCCACAGCAACTTCAAGTAGAGCAAGATCCGTCACTTCTTGCCTTGTGTTGCCAGAATTTGCTTGTCGTAAATAATTTCGAGGCATCAAAAATAGGGCAAATGCATGCCTATACACAAATAAATATCTGGGGTAAGTTGCAAAGATTCCTGATGGGGTAAATTGGACATAGGTTCAACTTACCTCACCCCCCCCCCCTATGTGTTTTATGTGTTTAGTCCACTAAATCTTTTTAAGACAAATTCAATTTTCATGCATTATATAAATACATATAAACCTCTGTGTTTATGTCTGTTTTCGATTTGATCCGTTTAGCTATAGCTATTAGTACCTAGCAATGAAGGGTCTGTGTCACAGAAGGTTAGATCTCAGAGCCTTCCATTGACCAGGCAATAAAATAGCCCATTGAGCTATGCAAAACTCAATGGAATCATTGGGCAGTGTGAAAGTTTATCCAGGGTAAAATACGCATAGCAATACACAACGTCGGTTTAATACTGACCTTCGGCGACGGGAAGTTTTATCATCGGTCATATTGTAAAGGATCCTACTCTGGCAGCTGAGTCAGCTTTACTTCCTAACAAGGGAGTCGCAACCTGGGCTACTGGCCGGCCTTGTCCGGGGCCTGATTGACCTGCCCGTGGCGGTCAAGTCAGTCCAAGACAAGAACCTAGTAGTCAGGCCTGCTCCGAAACCAAACCCCCGGCCTGCCTCTGGATCTCTATCTCAGGCTAGTCTGGATCCACTAATGGCTGGTCTTAAGACTGGATCTCTTGTGCCATGGCACACCCGATCAAGTCTGGACAAAGCCGTGGATCGCCTCCTAGCCTTCTTAGAGTCACCCTGGCAGTTCCGTCTGATGGTTGCACTGGGCCTGCTTGTACAATCGGTGAGCCAACCAGGCAGGCGTCAATAGAATCAGTTCGTATGAGTATATAGCAGTTTATTAACGATATCTTCAATACAAGTGTTCACAAGTATGAGTGGAATCAAGCACACCTTGCCTATCTACCGCGCTGGCTTATATAAGCCAGCGCCTATAGTTTAGCTCCGCCTACCGATCTATTTATATCACAAAGGATATGCAAGATATAACAGGATTAGTATGGTTATGTAACAAAAAGGCAGTTCAGTAGTATGGTTATATAATAATAAAAAGGCAGTTCAAGTATGCGATAAAGGAAGTTCGAGAGGTTCGGGTAAATGCTAGTGCGGATATATATATATAAGTGCAGTAAATAATATTCATGTATGTCCCGGTCCTCCACAATATCTTCTACCAAGCTCAGGCTCAGCTCGGTCGGGTTGCTGACGTATGTGTATAACTTTTAGTTACAATTATATAAAATAGAGTATTTATGACTAAAATGTAATTTAGGTTACAGAGAAATAATACAGCTTCTCTTATTATTAGTTTTTACTTAGTGCTATCTGATCTTGTTTTAGGCTTGATTTGAGAATTGCAGCTAATATACAAGAAACTTATAAAAAACAACGAAATACCAAGTTTGATACACGACCTTTAGGAAGGTTGATGAACGCACTTGGTAAGTATATAATACTTTGATGTCTTTTTTCACTTAGAAACGTTGGAAAGGTTGCCATCTCAACTAAAACTATTATGTAATCATCATTCCGAATGGTAAAGGTCACTCAAGCAACATTTTTTTATATTTAAAAAAACAGACACTGGCAAAAGGTTCAATTAATTTCTTCAATTTTATACTTTGCCAGGAGATCAAGTTAGCTCAAAACAGTTGAATGGAGCTAATGAGAGTATCTATCAACACCATAAATTTGCAACATAATATTATAACATTTTTGATGTTTGCGCAATAATAACTTTTATGCTTTATGAAATACTACCATTTCTTTATGGTGACTTTGACAACTTTTTTTCAAAATAATGAAATAATCAGGGTGATTGTATTTATATAACATAGACTCAATCTGTTCATCAGAAGACAGGACTCTGTAAAGCATATGTGATCCTCAGCAAAGAATAATTAACAGCCATAAGTGAATTGCACGAACCGCAATACACCTGGAAATTAAATAGCCTAATAGTCCTAGATTTTGTGACACTCTTTTGTGAGATGGAAAGACAGGGTATAAACAAATGGTTATTAGCTTATATTAATACAATAAGCACTTCTACAATATAAATATTTTGTTCCGGAAATGTTTTCATTATAGATAATTGATTTATATAAACATTAAAATACATTTAATGTGGTTATTCCACTCCAAGATCTTTCTAAGCACACCCATTTTAGCCATTCAAAACCAAAAAATTTAATGACTGCACCGTAACTGTAGTATTATTGACTTGTATCTACCGCATTTTGCTTTCTTTTACCACTTTCACTTGGCTTATTGTCTAAGGTTGAGCTACTTGTAGAACAACTTGGAGAAAGGCCATACTTTCAATGTCAGTTTACATTGCCTTTTTTCTTTTAGACAGCAAGGTTTTTATGCAAAATAAAAAATAATAACACTTAACATGTTATACATGCAGCAAGCAACAATATATCTTTGCTACAATAAGAGTAGTTACTATCTGCTCTTTCAACCTGCTATTAATCACAATAAATAAAACCTAAGATTGTAGTTATACTATAATATATTGTATTTTCTTTGCACCCCTCCTACGGGCTTGTGAGTCGGAAAGAACTCGACTAATGGATGATGACTCTCCAGCTGATCTAGCAATCTTAGATCCCGTCCTAACATGAGCATGTTTGTGGTATCTCCGGTTGCAAAGTAGTGAGTGCTTTGATATGCTCTCATCAGTTGGGTAAACATCACATCCCATTTGTCTGGTCCGCGGGCTAACAATGATGCTCATAATAAGTCTTCCATTACATGATTATTTAATTCCAGTATTTTGTTTGCCTGCAGGTGGTATGAAAGGGTGTGAGTCTTTTCCACATTCAAAAGCTGACACAGTTTGGCCGTCAGTTGATTTTTAAACTACAGACTCTAGTCCGTGTAGATCTGATCCGGCAGCCCTAAATGGCAGAACAGTCACTCGTCAAAACCGTTTGCCAACACCAGTGTTGTGGTGTCAGGTAGTGACAGTTGCATTTTGCCACTGAGTGAAATGGTCTGCGAGGTCTTGCACCTATTTGTTTTTGTTCAGAGTAGTAGGAAGTGGGTCGACTAGGTTGACGACTACTTTTTGCCAAGGTCTGCCCTCGTATAACCTCATCCTTTCTCTGGCTGTCCTGATTCCTCCGGTCTTTGTTGCCTGGCAAACCTCACAGCTTTTTACTTGCCGTCTGACAGCAGAGGCCTGGCCTGTACCAGGTTAGCTAGAGGCGACTAGTTGATACGCCCACCCCAGAGTGGGCCTGAGCTTGTGTCTGCAGTACAGCAGTCTCTCCTATGGCTGGCAAATAGACAGCGCACCATCTGGCGTGGTTCTAAGGGGCCACAAGTGCCTCCAATCACCTCTGGCCAAATGTGCAAGAGGCCTTGCAGCATGTTCAGTATATCCAGCTTTCTGCTTCCCACTTTTATGAGTTTGGCTGGAACTTAGTTTCCCGTGATGATGGCCTAGTACATGATGGCCACTGGCCCTTGTCCTACGGTCTGTAGCTCTGTGGCGCGTTTTGCAAACTCACCCTTTTTGCTCAGCCTTCTAGAGGTCGTTTATCCTGTCATGAGTGCTAGGCTTCTTTGTGTCCTGAATTCAGATAGGGGACAGGCATTCCCACAAAACTGTCATCCGTGCTCAGGTTTAATTCTGCCTTGGTCAGAGCTAGAGTCCCGTTTGAGCTACCGATCGATGTTCCGAGATATGCAATTTTGCCCAGATTCAATCTAGATTTTTCAAGGGCAGGTGTCCCGTTCAAGCAGCAGGTCAGTACTCGCGTGGCTAGTCCCCCTCAGTTATTTGGCCAACTCTTTTCTCAACGGACTTCCGTATCTCTGCTCGATGCTTGCACAATGCAGACAGTTCTTGCAGGTTTTCATGCTTACGCCGTCTGAATTGCCGTGTTTTGAACCTTACCTGTGTTCTAGCGTGTACCGAAACTTTGCCAAGGTTTTGTTACAACATGCTAATTGATTTGAGGGTTCTTTCCTTTTGCATAGCTAAATAAGAGAGACATGGTAGATTCAAAGGAACAATTCCTAGAATAATTCCTAACCACACAGGTAGGGCAGGAAAATTTGTATTGCCTTGATGACCGCTAGAAGCTTTCGTCGGGTGATGCAATAATTGTGGTCTGAGGGGTTTAGAGTCTTATTTTATAGAATATGATAACTCTCTCGACCCTTTTGCATCTGAGACAGCGCAGCTTCTACCCCGTGTCCACTTGCGTTGGTATCTAGAACATAGTGCTTCTAGTGGTCTGGATTGCCCAAAACTGGCGTAACACTGATGCTGTTCTTCAGCTGGTCAAAGGCAATGTCTCAAAATCTGCAGCATCACACATTTCGAAGCCCTTCGGTTCAGTCTGCCTTGTAGAGTCTCTAAATAATTTCTTTGAGGCAATTAGGTTGTGTATCAAAATCCAGCGCAATGGCTATAATGTCATTGAGATACAACAACACTGTTATTTAGTGGAGGCCATGCATGACGCGTTCCATAAACCTTTGGAAGGTGGCCGGAACAAAGGTCAGCTTGAAAGACAGCACCTTTTATATCTATAGGCCAGACTTGGTAGAGAAAGCCGATATTTTTGCGCGTCTGCATCCAGCGGCACTTACCAATACCTGCTGACCCGGTCGAGCGTGCTCAAATATTGGCTGCCTGACAGGGTGTCCAGACTATGGTCGATCCTGGAGATGAGGTATGCGTCTTGCTTGGTAACGGCGTTTAGTCACTGGTAGTTGCTACAGAAACGCAACTTCTCATTCTTAATTTTTACCAATACCACGGGGGAGCTGCAAGTTTCTCTGGCTGGTTTAACAATGTCACTTTTAGCAGATCCTGTATCTGTCGCTCGGCTTCCGCCTCCTTCTCTAGCCTTAGTCTGTTGGGGGGTGGTTGTCAGATTGGTTGAGTTCCTGCCTTGAGAGGTGAGGCGACTTTAACGCAGCTCATTCCTCAGTAGATCTTGGCTACAAAGCCAGAATATGCTGTGGTCGGAAGCAAACTTTTGCAAGTGATGTGACTGGATTAAGAACTGTACCAGTCGCCTACCGGAATGGCTCTGAATTATCTCATATTTGAGCACTGCTTTGTCACCTGATTTTGTATATGCAGTTGATTGTGCAGTTCATACAAGTTCAAGTTTATACACATACATGCTCATACACAGCTAAATGTACAAATGATCATTGGGCTTTAGCGACAAATACCTGTGATGGACTCAGGAATTATTTATTATAACCTGATGTATTGAAGTATATGCTCAGAGGAATTATTCTAACAGTTTCCTAAGGTGCAGAATGAGTGAGAAACTTAAGTCAGCAAAAGTATATGTCTGCCTATGTACATGTACGTATACTGAGCAATGAAACTGTCAAAGAGAAGCAAGAAAAAATGTATCAGTCCTATCCACCAATGAGGTTAAATGTATTGCACTTACTGCCACCAAAACAGATGTGAGCTAGATAACACTGTCGGCAGACCTTGGTGAGAAATAATGAGTACCTGCAACCATACATGAAGACAGTCACAGTGCTATGGCAATAGAGCCGTCAATCCAATGGGCCATCCTTGAACCTGAAATGTCGACAATAAGCAACATTATGTCAGGCAAGCTCTTCTTGATATTGTCGTCAGACAGCAGTACTGTTCGACAGGTCATGCGGTCGCTGACATTCTGACATTGCTTTTATATGCGGATATTCAGGCTATTGAAAAATTTATTTTGTATTGAGACAATCATGTACCAACCCTTTCACTGTCATCCATGTTAAAATTTAGCTATGAGCCTACCACTAGCCATTTTGCTGAAAATCTCAGATTTTGTTTCATGAGATGTATAAAAAAAAATTTCAATTCCAACGCATTTTACAACCTTTTTGTTATAAATTTTATTTTGCCAAACATGTTCATAAATGCTGCTATGCAAAAGATTCAATGTATGTGTACCTATTAAAGTTTGTGCATTGATAAAGCGATGTGAAGCTGTGATCGCCAAAATGCTAAAATGATCCTCTACGATATCCCTAACTCTTATAAAACTATTACTTTTATTTCCCTCACAGTCAGTACTGCTACTTTAATTATCTGTGCAATCACTAAACCTGAATATGAATCAGCTATAATGTCATGTATGTTGATGTTGAAACATCAACATTTTGCCCTTTCAGCTAGCCAGACATTGAGGAATCAGTTAAGAGTAGTTGATATGACAAGAAGGTGTATGAGAAACCAAATTAATCTTATCCAACAAGTGCAGCCAGTTTGCTGGCCTGAGGCTTTCTTGATTGCCGAGCTGTAGTTAACGATTACAAAGATAGAGTTTAATTTACCATCAGATGTGCTTTAGAAGTTCAAGCAAAGCAATTAAAGATTATTAGGAGTTCTGGCAAGCATGATTATGATACGCATTTTATGTTGTAATTTGGTAATTGTTCCTGAAACAATAGAACTAAACTACGTTGTTTAGAAACAAAAAAATTAGGTTGGATTAAAGCTACTCAGGAAAAATTAAAGAGGAAAAGTAGTCAACAGCTTCTTGTTTCCAATTTTTAAAACTCATACTGTTTTAATGTCTAATTTCACTCAAATCAATTAAGGTCTGTACACATGTAAATGTGTATATATATACATATAACTTCTAATCAATATTAATAGTCATCAACAAAAGTATGTTTTTTGTTGCCTGTCAATAAACAAATATTAAGGAAGAAACATACTCTTGAAATTATTGTGTTAGTTTAACAAATATGTTTTACAATTTGGTAATCTAAGATTGTTGTGGAGGAGAATGGATTGTACATGTAATTAGAAATTTGTACTAACAAAAATATTATGAACTGAACATATGATGTCAGATGTACAATGTGGGCATCCCACAAATGTCCCACAAAATTTTTGTCAAAATCTCAACCAAAAACATTCCCTAAGTGTAAATTTATTTTATGTGTAAAGAAGGATAATTACAAATAATGAGCAGAGTTTATGCAGAAATATGGAACCTGTGAAGCAAATGTGAATTCTGCGTGAGGCACATAGTTATCATGCTTGGAAGATACGATCATATATGGACAGAGGCATAATTGAGAGGATGCTAGAGCCTGAGGAATATTTGTAACATTATATTTGATTGCTTGTGACTTGACAGACATCCAGTCTACATACAATACTGAAGTCTACATCCAGTATTAAACGAGAGTATATCATAAGTTCCTTAATGAGATGTGTATGTGTTTAATGTACAAAACCTGTTTTATATTGTCGGAAATTAAAAGTATTGCTGAATACCACGAAAAAGCTTGGGCAATAAATTTTTGAAAATTGAGTTAAACAATTTTAGTAAGGTCTTTGCATTATTTATCCCACAACCAAACGAGCGGATGCGAAGTTTGGGAGTTTTTTTGATAAATGCATGTGCACACAACTTACGTAAATTATTCATCAACAATGAGATGAACCCTTGTATCAAAATTTCATCAACAAATTTAACCATTGTTTTGTAGAGTCGTTAAAGTATAATAACGATACAAAACACATACAAACCTATTTAAATATGTTACCAAGTTTGTTTAAGCCATTGGCATTATCTTAAAACTTACCCATCTGATCGGATTATACACAAATAGGCAGATTTATTTGGACGAAAATCCTTAATAAAAGACCTGAAAATGAAACGCCGAGCGACAGGGAATAGAACAATTAAATTGTGTGCATTTCACACAAAAAAACGTGCACTTTTCACCAGTCTATAGCATTGTCGAATTGCCAAAGGAGTCTGTAATTAACGTAGGAGTACTGAAATTGTTTCATTTTTGCCGATTTCAAAGTATCTGACAATTTAGATAAAGTTGAGTACTTGGGTATTCTAACTGATGTCCAACGCAGTGAAAGTAAAGGAAATAACGATGATATTTTTTTCTAACGATTTTTATGAGATTACGATATTTAATTATAAGTTTGGATATTCTTCTTGATACTTCTTGATATTGTTAGCTATGACGTTTTGAAATGTAAACAAAATTGTGCATTGGTTTTATATTATTACTATATTAATAATATTGGTTATTCTAATAATATCCGTGCATTTTACTTTTAATATTGGCCAATATTGCATTTCTCCTATTGCAGGGGGAGAGATATAAACATATAATCATTTCCTTTCATTATTGCTGTTTGTTGTATATAATAACATCCATACCCAGTACATTACAGCTACCATTGCAGTTATCCTATTGCACTGCAGTGCCATTAGACTGCTAATATGGCATTTCTCAACCATCAGTACCCTTTTTTATTTCAATATCACATTGGTCATGAGCTGTATGACAGTGGAATTTCTAGTTTCAAAATGCAACTTGTTTGGTAATAAACTGGAAATCAAACAAAAAACCTATGATACCCTTTTTACAAATCAAAGCCGCTTGTTAAACAATATTTACATCATTTTAGCTGACAAAATAGTAACGATGCCAGCCTACCAATCAACTGAAAATGAGATAATGAGGTTATTTTATGCCAGTGAAAAGGGACCTTATAATATAGCTAAGCTGACATCAGGAATAGACAAATTTGTATTTGATGATGATGAAAAGTTCACACTTGAACAGTTAATCTCGGTGAGTTCTGAGAGCGATATTTTTCAGGCTGATCTGACTGAGTAAACTTTTTCTAGATATTGTGTCTGCATATAGCAAGGTTATTCAAAATATATGCAAATTGTATATTGATGTTAATCCAAGTTCATCAAATTTTGATAGTTTATTAACCATGGTTGCAAAAAACTATTATCGTCACTAAATGTTATTCTTGCGATAGTTATTTGCTATTGTGCAAAGCTATTGCAATTGTTGTAAAATTGTTTTATTCTTTTGAAATATTTTTGCTGCAAAGTTAAGTACTTTAACCCGACCGTGGTTGCAAAATCATTAAATAATTTTAAATAGCATTTTATTTTTGTCATTTTTTAGGTAAGTAGGCATGACATCATTTTCAAAATATTTTAGGGTTATCAAAACAGCGTGATGTTCTGAGCCAAATACAGTTTTTTCATTCTGGAGTGTAAAATTCTTCCAGAAGTTGTGTGTTGGGCTGTTAGAGTCTCACATACACTCAATACTCTGAAAAGCTATTCAGAGCCATTATCAAGTAGAAGCGTTGCCAAAATAAAAGACTAATAACAGCCAGATTTTCTAGGAAGCTCAGACAACCTAGCAGTTCTTATTTTTATTTCATCTACTAATGTTCAGAATTATACCTTAAAGTCAGTTAGTTTTTCAAGGAACAGAATATAACTTTGATGAATTAGCACATTTACAATAAACCACAAACAACACTCCATGCCTGACATCAGCGCATTTGTGCATATTGATGTTGGTCAAGGAGCATGTGCAAGATGAATATACATGTACAACATAATGTGACAACTAAACAACATAATAAAGTGAACAGAGTAAAATTTTACATCAGTTGAAAAACTATATTTATAACATCCGGGTACTCTCAAATTAGCCAACATAGTTGTAGTAAATGAAAAGGTTTGTCTACACCAACAACCATTCAAAGGTATGGCATGGCTACTACCACAAAAAGTTCATTTAAAAGTATTTTTGCTGGTTAAATGCTAAAAAAATATGTACGTTCAATTAGGCACTTGACTATCGTTAGGCACCTATCTTTGTGACTGATTAACTTTTCATTGTTAAGATTTTTGCACAGTTTTAGAGATATCCTTTGTTAATTTGATTCATATTTCACAAACTGAGGTTTGAGTTTGGTTATCAGTCTGCAATCTAAAATGATATAGGGTTTATTAAAGTAGAACCGGCAATTTATTTACAAATGCAATAATTTACAATACTTTTTTAAGTTATAATTACAATGAAAAAGTTTTGACCCTTGGATAGGGACAGATTTACCCTTTCTAAATAATACTATTTTTAATATATCAATGTCAAACAAGTTCGCTGGTAAAACAATGGGGAAGAAAACCTATTACAATTTTAGTGTAAATTTCCCATCGGAGATCAAAATATTCTTTAGCCTTTATGAGAGTCTTATGACATCTGTTGTATTGTAGTTGTTGTATTGTATTATCACGATAAGTCTTGTATCACAGAAAACACAGATAACAGGTAAGAAGCACATAAAGGAACTGACTTAGTTAGCAAGCCCATAGCTATGGGTTATTAGACAATTATGCGATTATAGCACAGCTAAAAGAAAGCTGACTGCACAGCTAATATGTAACACATCTCCCTCACTATTCTGAGTTTATGGTTAGTCATGTCCTTGTTAGAACTTAGAACTGTCATAGTAATCAGGTCGTCTTCTATTACGAGTAGGATATCTGGAACTTTGTATTGGCCTCTCATCAGGTACAGATTGGGCAGGTTGGATGTTAAGATCATTTGAAGCTGTGATGATATTGTTATTGGTCGATGTATCATTAACTTGAAGTCTAGCTTGTAGCTGATTGGCATGTCGTCTCCATACACCACGGTCTGTTCGCACAGCATACAGTATGTTACCCAGCTTGTTAATTATCGTTCCAGGTATCCACTTAGGTCCAGAGCTATAGTTCCTTGCATAAACCAAAGAGTCTACTTCATACCGTGATGATGTAGAAGATGCTTGACCTGGTAAAAGAGTTTTCTTGTTCTGAATTGGTTTCAGCAAGGTCAGAGTATTTCTCGGCTGTCGTCCATGTAGAACTTCAGCAGGTGATTTCCAGTTCAAAGAGGGATGAGGCAAACATCTGTAAGTAGTTAAAAACAGTTGTAGGGCAGTCTTGATTTTCTCCCCTCCTGCACAATTCTTCTCTACAGATTGCTTAAGAGTCTGGACAAATCTCTCCGCTTCTCCATTCGATGCAGGATGGAATGCGGGAGATGTTATACGTTTAATGCCATGCATGGTGCAGAACTGTTCAAATTCATTTGACACGAATTGTGGGCCGTTATCCGTAACAATAGTCCGAGGAAGACCTTCATGTACAAAGATCTGTCGTAGCACGCCAATTGTGTCCTTAGAAGTAGTTTTTCCTACATCTAGCATAGCAGCGTACGGATATCGGGAATGTGCATCTACACTAACCAACCACATCTGACCTTTAAAAGGTCCTGCATAATCCAAATGAATTCGTTCCCATGGTAGTTGTTGGGTGGACGGCCAACTTTGGTAAGTCTTGGCTGGGTCATTAGCACAGATTCGGCAAGGTTCACAAGCTTTGATTAGCTGTTCTATGTCTGCATTGATGCTAGGCCACCATGCGTATCGACGAGCAAGCTGTTTTACTCTTTCTACACCCCAGTGTGATGTATGCAGCAAGTCTAACACTTTACTCTTCAGAGCCTGTGGAATGACAACTCTAGTAGTGCTATCACGTTGCAAAAGCACAGCCTCCCCATGAACAAAAAGAGACTCCCTCATATTCCAATATGGCCGCAAATGTTCATAGCTAGCTGTAAGCTTACTGGGCCAAAGGCCATTCAGTATCCACTCTTTCACTATCTGTAGTGATGTGTCTTTCATGGTTTCTTGTTTAACAGCCTCATCGTCAAGGGGACCATGATCGAGCTCCTCTTGTATAGTGTGTGAGACCTCAATGCTCTCCTTCTCTTCATCATGGCCAAACTTTGGGTCTGCCCCTACAGGTAACCTGGACAAGCCATCTGCATTGCCGTGCTGTGCTGTAGGTTTGTACCTGATGTCATACTGATAAGCCATCAGTGTGAGGGCCCATCTCTGCAGTCGCTGAGCTGTTAAAACGGGGATATTCTTTTCTGGTGAAAACATGGCAACCAGGGGTTTATGATCAGTAATGAGCGTGAAACGTCTCCCATATAGATACTGTCTAAACTTAGTCACTCCATAGATGATAGAAAGCGCTTCTTTCTCTATCTGTGAGTAATTCTTTTGGTGCACGCTCAATGTCTTTGATGCATGTGCTAGTGGTCTTTCAGATCCATTTTCCTCTTGTAGGAGTACTGCCCCAATTTCATAGTTAGATGCGTCTGTTGCTAGAACCAGCGGTTTACTCTGGTCAAAATGGGTAAGTTTGGTAGCCTTGATGACACTTTCTTTAAGAACATGGAAGGCCTTGTCACACTCGTCAGTCCAGTCAAACTCGACATTTTCACGAAGAAACTTGTAGAGGGGGGATGCTTTGCTAGACAGGTCAGCAATGTATGAGCCACAATAGTTGATCTTGCCCAAAAATGCCTGTAGCTGTTGTAAGTTCTGTGGTCGTGGAAGCTGTTCAATAGCCTCTATTGCAGAATTCGAGGGAGTCTTGCGGCTCTTGTCTATTATGTGACCTAGGTATTCAACAGCATTCTTAAAGAACTCGCATTTCTCTTTTTGTATGCGGAGCCCATACTCCTGTAGTCAAGCTAAGAGTTTGTCGAGGTTAGACCAGTGCTCACTCTCACTGCTACCAGTGACAATCAGATCATCCAAGTATGCTGCAACTCCAGGTAAGTCAGCAATCATTGAGTCCATGCATCGCTGAAACTGTGCAGGGCTTGATGCCAATCCAAAACACATCCTGTTGTAGCGAAACAAACAACATTGAGTGTTGATGACACACAACTTCTTTGCATTATCATCTAACTCTAGTTGCAAGTAGGCATCTGCCAGGTCTATCTTGGAAAAGTGTACCCCGCCTCTCAACTTCTCTAGCAACTCTTCAAGGCTTGGTAATGGGTGTTGATCAATTGATATTTGTTGGTTCAACATCTTGAAATCACCACATATACGCACTCTTCCATTTGGTTTGGAAACTGCTACTATTGGAGCAGCATAATCACTAAAGTCCACATGTTCCAAAACACCAGCTTTAACTAATCGATCTAGCTCTTCTTTTACAGCTTGGCGTCTAGAGAATGGCACTACACAAGGTTTAGAAAAGCTTGGTGTGCTTCCTGGTTTCAAGCGTACTGGTACTTTTACCTTTTTACATCGGCCAAGACCTGTCTTGAAGACATCAGAGTACTTAGAGGAGAGTGCAGCGATTTTGTCCCTAAATCCAATAGAGTTACTTCCTGTGACAGTACAGGTAACATCACAACTACCCTGTGTCAATATAGCTAGCCCCTGCTGAGAGACCGAATTTGTCACTCCAATCTAGACCAAAAAGGTTTGAGCCTTGTGTTGTGTTTACAACAAGAAGTTTGAGATTTTGTTTTTCCACATCTCCTACCTTCACACTAACTGAACATTGTCCTTTAATCTGTAACTCACTCTGCCCATATGCTTTAAGATGAGTTCTGACAGGTAAGAAGGGGGGTGATCCAAGACTTTGGTAGCCTTGCAAATCAACTATAGAGCAAGTAGCCCCTGTGTGCCATTGAAACATTGCATCATGACCATTGACAACAGTTTTGATCCAAACCTTTCTATTGACTCGTTGGAAAGGATTATCTGAAACTGCATGTACTGAATGATAAGGTTCACTTGCATCAGGGAGCACACTTAACACAGAGTTTTCAACTGTCCTAGCAGACTGTTCTGTCTGACTTTGTTCTGCTGTCTTAGCCATACAGACAGCCTCAATGTGACCTTTGACCTCACATTTCCTGCAGACAAATGCTCTGCAAGGACAATTTTTTCGGTCATGTTTAATGTAACAGCTAGGGCAAGACTTCAACATACCTGTGTTCTGTGCATTAGCTTGTTGATTTCCAATGGTTTGTTGACCTCGGCGTGATCTTTGCTTGTACTGACCTGACATTTTGTTTAATGTGTGTTCAATAGCTGGAGAAGTTGTCTCCCCCTTGAGAATTTTATCGGTCTCCGTTGTCTTGATGAATGCTGTAGCCTTCTTAAGAACATCATTAAGAGAGGGATCAGCATCAAGTAGACACTGGCGACGTACATCAGCATGTGGCGTCTCTTTAATGATTATGTCACGAATTTGTTCATCAACATAACTAGTGCCACAGCCTGTGCTTTTGCACGTGAAAGCACAGTGCCGTGTGAGTCCACGAAGTTCTGCAGCCCAATCAACATAGGACTGACCAGTCTTCATCTTACATTGAGAAAATTCAAATCTTGCTGCCTGAACATGTATGGTATCTGCAAAGTGTTCATTAAGTTTCTCCGACAACTCAGTAAATGACTTGCTTGTAATATCCTCTGCGCCAAATAAGTTTGACAACAATTCGTATGTCTCAGCTCCTACCCAAGATAGTAAGCATGCTCGTTTCTGACTGTCATCTACCACCCGATACACATTAAAGTGCTGATTGAAACGTTGAAGGTATTGGTTCCATTTTTCTTTACCCCTGTCGTATGCTTCAAACTTGGGTATGGCGACAGCTACTAGTATTGATGCAGCACTATCACTCTTGGTAGCTTCAAACAAGGAGATAAACTGCTTCTGTAGATCAGCGTTTTGCTGCTGGAACTATTGTTGCTGTTTCTGCATAGCATCGATCAAAGCTTTTATGTTAGGATCCATAGCAAGACAATAGAAAAATGCTGGCTGTGAGTCCACAATGTTCGTTCCTGACACCAGTTGTTGTATTGTAGTTGTTGTATTGTATTATCACGATAAGTCTTGTATCACAGAAAACACAGCGAAAAGGTAAGAAGCACATAAAGGAACTGACTTAGTTAGCAAGCTCATAGCTATGGGTTATTAGCCAATTATGCGATTATAGCACAGCTAAAAGAAAGCTGACTGCACAGCTAATATGTAACAACATCATTTCACTGTATCGGCAGTTTGGAAGATGTAGGCAAATGGTTACATCTTACAACATTCAAACTCTACAACATTCTGATTTCGTTTTGCTATTAAGGTTGAGAATTATTGTGCCTGTACTCATTTTTTGATTGTTGGTCGTCTGAAGTACTTGAGATGGACAGAGTACCATTTTGCTCTAAAATGTGAGCAGAAACCATTATTAAAGCCATATTATATTTTTCAAAAACCGTATAAAATGTCGAGTTTTATTTTGACAGGAAATAGTTTTACCCGCTGAGTTGTTTTTTACCAATTAGTTTGTAAACTTGATTTTTTATATTATAATATTTATTATTCTTTAAAGTAACCTGACAAAAATTTGCATACAGTAAAAATTATTAACATTGTCATAAATCTTTAGGCTAATTATGTGATCTTTGGTTAATTATGCATAAAATAGTACGTTTGGAAAAAAAGACACAAGAAAGAAGAGTAAAAAATTGATAATGCAATATTCTTATCATTTTTTGATTATAAAGTGCTAAATTTATATAGTCGGCAAATTCATGAATAAATACACCTTCTAACAGAAAAATGGCAGTTAGCCTGTAAAAATTACAATCTACATGTAACAGCTATTGAAAACTGCATTTGATTGCACTCAAGCAAAATTTAATGGAAATAGTACCGATTTTTTGGAACTACCTCATCGAATATATGAATAACTTTTTTCCCAGTACAGTTGTATTTTAGAGATTGAGAGATGGAATTTGTTGGGAATCTTGCAATTGGTAATTATGGAATACTTAGAAATGTGCATTATATACCTTAAAAATAGAATTCAGAGGGTGTTTACACTTGAAATATTCCGAGACAGTGTTGTATAACATTAGTACTAGTTAGCCTTTAGTATACCAGCGTATTAAGTTCTAATGACAGCAGACCACTACTCTGTCTT
This sequence comes from Watersipora subatra, assembly GCF_963576615.1. Lineage (NCBI taxonomy): Eukaryota > Metazoa > Bryozoa > Gymnolaemata > Cheilostomatida > Watersiporidae > Watersipora > Watersipora subatra. Next base: position 792,913 of record NC_088709.1, on the reverse strand, counting down.
ACAGAAATTGGTATAAATGCGCACTGGGTAAAATTATGCCATGAGTTAAGTAAAAAAATATGCTGCTTTTTTATTGGTTTGTATATTGAAAAAAATTGGTTTTTCTATTAAGTATGATATTATAATAAAATAGCCAGTGTTTTACATGAATTTGTATGGTTCTGCTAGCATCACACCTAAACAAGCACCATTTGTTTTCAAACTTTGTTAGTATTTAATTCGCAAGTTACAGAAATTGTGAGCTAAAACTTGTTGTGTGTAAACAACAAACTACTAAAAGTGTTTTAATAGTTTAAAAACTAGAAAACACAAGATAAAAAGTTGATTGTGAAATGCTAGCATTTACCTTGCTACAAATCTCCTGGTGGAACACACAGAATCCTAATTTTTGATTTTGGAATTCATGGACATCAGTGTTTGCACGATGCTTGTAATGTTTTGTATGACTTTGAATAGTTTATTTGTAAGACAACATGTGACATTTTTAGATTGACCGATGTTATGTTATAAGATCTCATTTCATTTCAGCGGATATTGAGTTTTACTGATTTCAACAATTACTAGGAAAGCTAGAAGCTAGATTAATTAGGCCTTTTTACATGCCTATGTCTTAGCACTCCTCATCAGTCGCAACCATAGCCCCAACAACGTCAATTCAGCCAGATAAAAAATTAAAATTGTTTCTTAGTTGTTTAGATATTAGTTATTCAAATGTGCATCAACTTCAACAATTAGATAGTGAACTTGTTAGCTCAGATCAGCGATAAATGATTAATTGCTATAATATCAATACACACGTTGGAATCTTATGTGCAGACAACTCTCATCATATCAAGATGCACAAATGAGCTCCTACTAACAGGAATGTTGGAAGAAGCAACCAGCCTGTTTAACCAAGTTTTTTCCAACATCTTCTCAACAAGAAAGAGCCTGAAAAATAAATGGGTAGGTACAATAATGATACATTTGTGGAGAACACGGTTTAGTTGTTTAAAAACATAAACTTAGAGAACCCAGGACTTAAATAAAATGACAGTTTTATTTGAACCATTTTAAAAATCTCAGACTATCATTTTTTTAAACATGCGTAGTCATCTTTTGATAGCACTGTGTTTCCTAAGTTCACAGATTTATAGTTGCTATCTTTGAATCGCATTAAAACACTATTAAAAATACTCCCTTCAACAAACGAAATCCTTACAAAGTATGTTTAACATTTTTTGAGGCTTATAAATTAATTGATTTTTCCAAATGAACAGATAAATTTCCTACCATTGACAAATAATAACAAAGTTGTTGCATAGATAAAATGCTTTCTTTTGACTACATTTTTGCTTATTGAATTTGAGAAACTTAGGCTAATGTAAGACATTACCATAACAAAACACATGTCCTTCCAACTGCAACAAACGTCAAAAAATAGATTGTCTCACGATCATTCATGCAATCAAAATACTATCTGCCCTTTGGGGGGGTAAGTCTCTAAAGTCTCTAAAAAACATCTGAAAGAAATGTAGTTTGTTTGTTAAGAGATCAATAAAATTGGTATTCTATGAAAACACATGATTTGAGCTGATGTTTACCAAATGCTTTGAATGTGAGGCTTATTATTAAAGTAAGCTACTTGTTTTGGACTATTTTACAAACCCTTGTTCATACACAGTTCAATAACTGTCTTTCATTGCTCCATTGTAGCACTCTTTCATAAATTCAGTTTGGACCGACTAAATTAAATTAATTAGTTTAAATTACCTAATTTAGAATAATTAAACTAAACTATATTTAGTACATTAACGTTTTGCTAATAAGTGTATGCATTCACATGGAATTGTAGCAAAGAAGAGACCTTGTCTTTTTTTTACTTTTTTATATACTACCGAATACTGCTTTACAAATACAGCCTAACCGACTCATTTTATCCACTCAGAGCAACTGTCAGTACCAGCCGCATCTGCTTTGAGCTCAGGCACCAGTATAGCCTGAGACCAACAAATTCCATATTACAACATGACCTTTTTTCACGCCTCACCATGACTAGTAACTCATTTTACTTGTGACACTCAATTCCTAAATCTGTTAGGGTCTAGATAAACTATGCCTCTGGCTTGTCTGAACCTGTTCCACTGTCAAAATTACTCTCATCTTTAATGCTATCATCATAACGATTACGCACTCTCTTTGCCAACTGCTCATCTAGCGGTCAGGAACTTATGCCTCTTCCATAACATGCTTACTTGTCGGCAATGATATTTTTGCAAAATCTCCATTGCCTCTTCACAAATAGAATCAGCACTATCTACATCAAACTCTGAACATTTACCACTTTCCTACCACTGTGCCAAAAAGTTCTCAACAATGGCACAAATTTAGTTATTTCTCTTATGATAGGTCATCTATAGGCTTCTACACATTGGTTCCATGAACCAGCACCACCCTCACACCTTCTTTCCTCTTGTTTCTTGTTATCTTATATTTCCAACACTGACAGCTAACCTCACTAACACGTCACTTTTACCTAACCTGCATGCCCACTTGTGACAGGTCCGAGCTCAGAAGCTAATATAGTCTAAGCTCTATAAATCCCATGATGCAACAGAAAATATAGAAAATACAAAGTCTACCCATAGAGAAAAATGGATTTTTCCAAAAATTTTACAAAATACTTAGTTTTCTACTTCTAATGTGACATCAATCAAGATATCACAGTAGCATGTCTATGTTTTTTCTTATAATTTTTATTGCAGGTGTGTTTTCTCTGATCAAAATATTTTTAGATGAAATTGAACACAAACTTTGGGAAAAATATATTATTTTTCCGACTTAAAACAAGAGTTTAACTTATAAGCTAATGAGGGTTTTTGGCTTTCAGTTAGTTTAAACATACATGTAGTTTTATTTAAGTTTTGCAAAAACTGTTTATTGTTAAAAGTAAGATGAATTTTAACTACCATTTAACAATTTAACTTAACTGGAAACAAGTTCAGTGTTTGTTTCAGAGCACTTATATTGGAAATGTGAGGGAGACTTTAGAAAATGCTTTGACAGGACCGATGCCATATTTAAAAAACTACACCCTTGGACCAAGCCAACCTCTTAACACGAATCAACAAGCAGGTCCTGCTGATAGCCAGAATTTTCTTCTTAACACGCAATCTAAGCCAGGAACTAGCAAGAGGAACAGTTCTTCACCTCCTATAAAGGTGATAGCTCAAGATGATTTAAGCAAACCCTCTGCCAAAAAGTTGACTTTACCCTCAGCCAATATTAAAACACCAGAATTGAATGAGCCATATACTATAGACCCTGATGTAAAAGCTTGTCTAACCGAGTTAGTTGAAAATGTCGAAGAGGATGAAAGAGATTATAAGTTTATTGATGATGTTCTAAACACAGATTTGGAGAATGAACTTATTACCAACATAGATGATTTGATCTGTTTATTACCTACATGTATTTCTTCTGAGAATGAAAATCAAGATCAACCAACAGATGAAGAGTATGCTGATCTACTTGACCCACTGTTAACCGATGGTGTAGATTTAGAAAATATAGATTTACCATGTGGAGTTTTAGAAGATGATTCAGAAAGAGATCTAAACTTTTGCAACGATTGGACTAACATTGACAGTGATGGTTTGTTTGATCCTGGTAACAATTAATCAATTCTATAACCAACAAAATACTATAAGTCATCAACTAGTAATTTATCAAAATGATTAACTTGATAGCTTTGATGTTGTTTGCCCAGATAAACATTAAAGTATTCAAAGGCTTCACCTTGGAGCTCTAGGTCTAAATAAACTTATATTGAAACTGCTGATAATGTATCTGTAAGATAACTGTAAGATAGCTTTATAATTAATAATTTTTTTTAAACTAGAATAATATAATTTTAAATGAAGCAAAAGTATGAAACCAACTTTTTGGTATTTAGTTTTAACTCCACTAAATTATTTAACAAAACAAACATTTTACATTTTTTGCTGCTATATTTTATAGCTTTACAGAACAAAATTTATAAATTGGGCATTAATTACAAAAAATAAAGTTATTATTACTATTATTGTTGTTATTATTACTATTTCTTTAATCCTCAAGGTGCTTTACACTATTTAAAACTGTCATTCATGTTTATCAGTCAGCAAATCATGAGCTCTGTACCACACATTAAAATATACAAACATTTTTGGGTTGGAACATATTAACTAAAAAGAATGTCTGATTTATTGTATTACTCTCTTATTTTGTTATTACAGAAATGTACTTTTTGATAATTGAGATGCGAAATACAAGTTTAGAGTTGGCTCAACCTATATCCCACAATGGTTATGGCCAACGGGTAAGCCTGTTTTTGTCCGTTAATTAGATATTTTGTGACAACTGCTAAAAGCACAATTACCATGACATTCAAAGAGTGTTTGATAACGTTTGCGCTGTTTTCCTACCATGATTGGTCCAAATCAATTGGTAAAAGTGTCAGTAGTCTTCTGTCATGTGGCATAATTTGCAATTTAAGTCTGCGGCCAACCACTTTCAGGTGATCTAGTGAGGATTGTGTATGCTAATAATAGCATTTACTTTTATTGATTTAGTTGAGTTAAAGTAAGATAGGGAAGATGAGAGTAGTTTGTAGACAATATAGCACTTTAGTTTTAAAATAGTATTTGAAACAGAATTATTACTGGTTATGAAAAATAATACCTAATGGCATGGTAGATTTTAGTACAAAGAATGAGACTTTAAAGATTTACTCTAGTTGCTCTAGAAATAGCTAAAGTTGTAAATAGTTTGAAAGAATGCTCGTTGCTTAGGCAATCCATCTAAAAAACTGGCTCAAATTGGAAAGGTTTAACATGTAATGTTTCAGTCAGAGATCTACTAAAACAGTATCATGATTTTCTAAAAGATACTAGAGCAAAGGTTCCCAATACTAGTGTTTCAGAGGTAATGACCATTGCGCCAAACTAATATCTCATCTAAACGTACTACAAGAAGTGCTAGCTATTGCCTAGGTTCAGATGAAAGTTCTTGGGTGTGGAAGGTAATAAAACTGATGAGTCTACTTGAGGCCCAAAATTAAATACTGCAATGTTGCAGGTTTACCTTCCAGTTAGAAGTTTTTTAGATACAACACACACATGCTCATGAACCTACAGATGGACACATGTACACTCCATTTCTATAAAAAAAGGTATAAGCCACAAAATGCACATCTACCAAATGAATGTCAGAATAGCTTATCTCAACGCTCATATAGACGCTTACATTTGTTTTGGGCCAACTTCAAGGTTTGAAAAACCAACAATGATATTTGTTCATTATATTTACAAATTAGAGCCAAATGAGCTGAAACACTACCCTGAGGTGTCATCTTAAAAATAAAGGCTTCATGACTATTTTTAATTAGTCCTGACCACACAGATTTACAGTTGGCAGCTCCGTTAATATGCTATATTTCTTGGCAGATGATATGCTGATCACTAGTGACTATGTTGATGCCAACAATACGACCAAGACCAAACTGTTTAGCTGCTTACCTCCAGTGATCTGGGATACCTGCAACAGTTTTGAAACTAATTTCATTAAATGTTCTACAGCTTGCATGCAATGTCATAGGAATCTTGTGCCAGACAGCTTCTTAAACGCCTTAATATGGCAGTTTGCAGGTCTATCGAAAACACCAGTTAAAAACTTCACAATGCTTTCCAATACAGCAAAAGGTAATCATCAGTAATCTCTCTTGACATCAGGATTTCCTCACGGTTAACCAATTAGTAGCATTTATATCTTATCTGTCACAACAAATAACATCAACAATAACATATATAACAAAGTTATATAATAACTAACTTTTCACACATTCCTGTAAATATTAACAACCTTTTAAAATAGAACAACAAAAGCAACATACACTCTCCAAATTTCTAAAGAGTCCTATGAAACTAGTGACTGTTCAAACAAAGAGTTTTTGTTTAAAAATTATTTAAAAAGTCACTATTTATTTACTCACTTTTTTAAAAATCTAAATTTTTACCCATTCATAAACTTTACCTTCTCTCTCTTAACCTTCCATAATTTTAACAACATCACTATATTTCTCACATACACAACTCATGTCACTCTTTGATGGCTCTACCACTTTAACTGCTTCCTTTTACATCGGATCATATGGGGCCATTTTTCAATTGTTGGCAGTCTATAACTCCTTGTCTACCAACCTCCAACAGATAGGCAATGTCTATCAATTCCAATAAAGTACCAGGCAACAGTTTCTTTATTCACTCAAATACTCTTTGGGTTTTTATTGTCCAATCTGATTAATTAACTATCTGGTAACCAAGACCTAGCGCTACAATTAGCTATGCTACTGTGTATGTGGGTTTGCATTGAACTTTCTTTCTCTGGCAATTCTAATTATTATATACTTTTACAATTCTCATATAGTTCTGATACTTTTATAATTCTCATATAGTTCTGGTACTTTTACAATAAAATAAAAGTAATAAACTAACCAAGGTGACAACATGAATAAATGTAACTAGAGCACCGAAAGGATGAATATTGTTAAACATGATTTTATCAAAACAGAATTCCAATGAAAAATCTATGAGAATATTATCTACAAAAAAGAGAGATGTAAAAGCATGTTTACTTACAGTTACATCAAATAACAGTTAGGTAAGAAGAATACACACCAACATACTATTTAGCTATATGCCAAAATATCTGTCACTGGACAGTATTTAATATGTAATGAGATTGTATTGATATAAAATATGATTTATTGACTTCTTTATTTTATTAATATATTATTCTTATGTTTGACTAGTAAATATTTACTAGTAATTACATTTTGACTAATTTCATCATGACTACTGAGTCTGTGATTATGTACACTAAATACCAACATTCAAGCAATGTTCCATCAATTGATGAAACTGTATCATTTAATATTTAGTTGGCTAATAGAAAACACCATAATAAACTATACTCAAGCCCTAGTACTAAGGTACAGACTGAATCTACTAATGAGTAGCAAAAAAAAGGTAACAATTGGAGCAGCAAGCAAGTACAAGCATGATAAAATCAAGAAGCCTATAGTCATTCAGCGAAAGAAGCTATAAAGAGAAGATAACTACGATTCATTCGCAAAAGCGGGCACGTCAAACAACTATAACACTGTAAAATAAGACAACCATCTCAAAGGAACCTCGGGAAAAAGTCTTTCCCTCCTTTAGACTGGCTAACAGGATACTAGACTGACTCCGAAGTAAGACAGCTAAACATGGACATATACAAGCCATGTTATAGTTAAATAGCTGTAGTAACTATAGAACTATTAACCATGAGCATGCTATCTGTTAATAATTCATAGTATGTTAAGTATTTACCAACTATGAAGTACTAAATAAATGAATTGCTATGAAGGATCTACATCTGAGATAGAGAAAGTTCTAAGATAAGACAATTCCTTCAATTTAGGTTCAGAAAAGACTTTACGTGAGACAAGGAGATAGAACGCTAATATGGTTCTCAAAGAAGGCCAGCTAAAACAATGTATTTAAGTATATCATGGCAATTAAATTTTTTCTTTAAATTTTGAGTTTTGGTATGAAACTATTGTAGCTTTTTCTTTGTAAATAAATAAACCTTCATCTTCAAAAGATAATTAGTATTTACAGTCAAATATTTTAATCATTATCTTTAAATAGTTAAACTAGTATTGGTTTATCATCTTCAACATGTACACAAAATTACAGATTTATTCACCTTATAACTAATTTAAATCAACATGAACTAGTCACATGTACTTTATCTTTTTATATAATTATCATACTTTCTGAAAGATAACCGATTTTAATTGAGTCAACTGATATTTGTACCATAGACATAGAGTTAAACAAAATCTTATTATTCACAGCACAATATCAACATTCACTTTAGCTTTTGAGTTTTTATACAACATTTAGATATGATCTTTATGCTATTATGAGCAGCTAAATATATCAGTCATTGATGGTCATTCTACATAGGAATACTTCAAAGTGTGTATCCAGTTTAATTGTGATTACGTTGACACATTGTGGTGTGTCATTATAGTATTGTGAAGTTTGATGTACATAGATTATCTATATATAAATCTTAAAGTTTGTGTGTATGTGTGTATTTTAGCTTGTTCAGCTATAGCTATTGAAGTTTAGGAATGAAATATTCGTTTCTTGCAGGATTTGATCTCGGAACCTCCCTTCCACTAGGCAGATATCTTACCAATAGAGTTATGCAAGATTGATAGATTTATTAGATTCATATATATGTCGCTATGTGGATTAAAATACGCCTACCGCTCTTTATTATGGCGCAACATGATTTTATGCTTGCTCTCACGGCACTTGTTAGTAAGCTTACTAGCCTGCTCAAATTAGCCATTGACAATGTGCTAGGCAACTAAAATACCTGTGACTGTTTATAAACTGTCTTTTAGTACTTGTACACTTCCCGTGTACAAGTGAAGTCCCACTTTACTTGTACAAGGGAAATGTACAAGTACGTCCATTGTACTTACAAAGAATGTACATGTAACAATCCCTGGTGAGTACAAGGGATTGTTACTTGTACAATCCTTTGTACTTAACAAGGGATTGTAAAAGTAACAATCCTTTGTTACTATTACAAGTAACAAGGGATTGTTACTTGTTAAAGTAACAAGTGTAATGCTTGTTACTTTTACAAGTAACAATCTCTTGTTACTTGTAAAAGGATCAAGGGCATTCCGCTTTTCCTTTTATAAGGTGGATGACTATCTCTTTTTTCATAAAATACATAACTACTAAGAAACACCTTTTTAAGGTTTTGGTCCAAAACCATGCAGTCTTATGTAACTACTGTATAGCTAGGTAGCAGATTATACATTGTACATTATATTTTGTATGAGCAAGTCTCTAAGTGAGAAACAAAATCGAGGTTAGAAAATTTGAATTTTCCAAAACTGTTTACGGAAACTTATCATGTTTATAAGACCATATAAACATATATGAAAATATGTAGGGACACAGTGGGTAATTTGGTAATTTTTGAGCATTTAAATTTTTAATGAAATAAAAAAGATCATTGAAAAATTGTTGTAACCTTTCAGACAATGTTGAATGTTACAAGAAACGCTGCAGCCTCAGTTACAAGTACAAGTTATACTCCATATAAAACAGTGTATAATATTTGTCACTGTGTGGAGAAAGCTGAATGTAGATCTAATTATAGCTGAAGTAGATATTAGTAGTAGATACTACCATGTGACATCAGCACACTATATTTAATCAGCTAGTGGAATATTTCTACTTCTAACAAAACATCAGTAAACTTACTAACTTAAGACTGTAATCAATCAAGTATTGTATATACTCCGGTTATTAAAATGGTACTTTCATTAGCCTGTCTTGAAAAACTGTTGTTTTTGCAAAGTTGTACCCCCGTCGAGCGGGCGAGCAACACAACAGCTTGTCACAAGACGTACTGCACCTGATGCATCAGCTGCACTGAAAGGGAGTTGTTCTCTTCCGTCTATGCGGCTTAGTTGCGATGTTATGGCAGTCACACCATTGGTAATCATAACGGATTTCGTGCAAAATTTTATGTTGAAAAAAGTAAGATTACAACGTTTAACCAAAGACCAGTCTCTTTTGTAAACTTTAGTAAAAACTAAGAACAAAATAAATTTAAATTAAAATCCGTAAGAACAAATGAAACTGACTGATACAATAATAGAAGTAAAACTGACTGAGCGCACAAATAGCGACATGTTTAGTCGCTGTTGTTGCCTAAGTTCTCAAATTCTACTAAAGTTTACAGCAGAGACTGGTCACTGGTTAAACTTGTAATCTTTTTTTTTCTACATACATTTTTGCGCAAAATTTGTTATGATTACCAATCGAGCGACCGACATAACATTGCAACTAAGCCGCATAGACGGATGAGAACGATTCCCTATAAGTGCAGCTGATGCATCAGGTGCAGTACTGTAAAGGCCTGGCCCCAGTAGCTGAGCCAGCTTTACTGTACTAACAGGCAGGTGCAGCCTGAACTCTGGGCCTCCTCTTTGCCGGGCCTGCCTGACACACATGGTGGTCAGATCAGTCCGTGGCAGTTGCCCAACCTCAGGCTCACTCGGAACCCCAATACAGCCTGCTCTCTGAGTCCCTATCGTTGGCTAGTCTAGGTCCCGGAATAGCTCGCTCTAGGGTCTGATCTCCTATGCTATTGCACATCCGATCAGGTCTAGTCATAGCGTATACCAACCCCTAGCCTTCCTTAGGTATCTCTCAGGCAGTTCTATCCGGAGTCAGACCAGTTCTGGTTGAATGGTCTTCTCTAAGCCACCCAGGCAGGCATAAATGTAATCAGTTCGTGTGAGTAAGGTTTTAGTCTATTTATTATCTATAAGCATGAACACGTGTACAATAGCATAAAGCTCTCAACAATCCCACTGAGGTGACTTGTGCCCCTCCTTATATACTGGCTCTCTCCACCTACTTCTACTCTTGCCCATAAAAGGAGTGTAATGACTCTTATATAACAGTATATGGTTTAAGGCATGCATGCGTGACAGGTTTGGATACAAAATGTTACATAACAAAGACAAGATGAGGGAAGCGTATATAAGGTTATAATAATAAGATACAAATATTGGTTGATGGTGCCACTCTCACGATGGCATAAATAAGTAGAAATGTCCAGTCCTCCACAGTACGTCTTGTGACAAGCTATTGTGTTGCTCACCCGCTCGACGGGGACAACTCCGCAAAAACAACGGTTTGTCAAGACAGGCTATACCTTCATATACTCATGAGTGGCATTTAGTATCTATAACCTGTCATATTTAGAGTTGTCTCCTCATTGTTCAGTCTCATTGTTTACAACCTGGATGTTGATGTAGTTTCCTCTCTCACCCAGCTCTTCTGTTCTGGGTGTAACTACTGCAACTCCATCATATTGACTTGCTGGTTGAGGTTGAATAACTTTACGTTGTATGTATACAACGTAATCCTACAATATATTGTAACAGTGTATTAGTAAAGTAAAGGCGAATAAAGTCTGTTTTGCTCTGATGATAATAGAAAACAATTTGGCAATAAAATAATTAATAGAAACTGAGAAAAAAAACAAATAAAAATTCTGTACATGTTTAATTAATAATAAAAATTAGTTTTTAGAAGTGTGTGTATAGAAAGGTTACTGTCACAACACAAGCTAACCATCAAAACTTTAAATACGACGATACTGATACCTCGCGATTCTGGCTGAAATGTAAAAATGAGATATTGGACTGGTATATGAACAGCTGTATAGGCAGGTCTATGACCATATAGAATCAACTCTCTCAAGCGTGACTACAACTATTATGAAGTGGAATAATGATGGACTGATTCTGTGGGTGAAGGATGCAGTGCATTGGTCATACACCCTTAGTAATTGACCTTTACATAGTCTTATGATATCTTGCATATCAATTCTGTCAAAAGATCTGTGACCATTCTAAGATGCACAATCCAGACAAAACTGTAAAAGCCTTTGTAAAGTTGCTATTTAAAGAAACATACTTACATTTCTGTAGCATTTCTGCAGCATGTGATTTCGTTTAAATGCAGAAGGTTCATATATTCTACAGCATGTTTCAGAAGGTTCAAATATGGTATAGCATGTTTCAGAAGGTTCAAATACTGTACAGCATGTTTTAAAAAGTTCAAATATAACCACGAACAAACACGAGCGAAGCGATTGTTTGGGAGCTTTGTGATAAATGCATATGCGCAGACAACTCCCAAAAAATTACCCGTCAACAGCTGTTACCAAACTATTGTACCGAAATTCCATCAAAAATTTAACCATTTTTGTGTAGAGTCGTTCAAGTATGATAATGATACAAAACACATATAAATATATTTAAATATGTTACCAAGTTTTTGAAAAGTTGACGCAATATCCTAAAACTAACCCATCTGATCGGATTATACATATATAGACAGATTAATTTGGCATAAAATCGATATAACTTATATCGATATAAACTTGACAAGCTTTTTTAATCAAAGTTAAGACCAGCCAACAAAACGCCGATAGGGCCGTGCAGCAGAGAGTAGAACCATTAAGTTGTGCGCATTTCATGAGAAGAATGTGCACATTTCACCAGTCTATGGCATTGTCCAATTGCAGAAGGTTTCTGTAATTAACGTAGAAGTAATGAAAAGTAATCGTTTCTTTTTTGCCAATTCTACGAAGCTCTGAGATTTTGGACACTTATAATGAGTACTTTCGTGTTCCAACTGACGTCCAAAGCAGTGAAAGTAGAGGAAATGACGATGATATTCTTTTAACAATTCTTATAAGATTATTACAGTATTTAATTGTAAGAATAATTATTTGATTTTATAAGATTATTATAAGATTTAGTTATTAGAATAATCATTCGAATTTACAAGATCGAAGTATATAGTGACCGATGGTGTGCAATATGTTATTTTTATAATTTTTGTAAAGATTTTGTTGATGGTTCTGCGACTGTGCCCAATATCGCGGTATCATCAACGAGCCGTTTTTAATATCTGCAAAATTAAGTAATAGGCCTACATTTTTTTATACATATACATCTATTTCTACGATGACCAGTTAAAACCTGTAGATTTTTAAATTCAGCATAATTTTTTAGATATAAATACAGAAATCTAAATGAATATCACAACTTCTTGATACTGGTTGCTATGACCAATAATATATCGCCCCCCAGCCTGTGTATATTACACAGCAACTTGCCATTTTACTTCTAATATTGCATTTCTCCTATTGCAGGGGAGAGATATAAACATATAATCTTTTCCTTTCATTATTGCTGTTTGTGGTACATAATAACACCCAGTACATTACAGCTACCATTGCAGTTCTCCTACTGCACTGCAGCGCCATTTGACTGCTAATATTGCATTTCTCAACCAGCAGTACCCTTTTTTTCTAATATTAATTTGTTCATGGGCTGTATGACATGGGAATTTCTAGTTTACAGCATGTTTCAGATGGCACAAATATTGTTCGACGTGTGTCAGAAGTTTCAAATACCATACAGCTTGTTTCAGAAGGTTCAAGGATTGTACAGCCTGTTTCAAAAGGTTCAAGGATTGTAAAGCATGTTTCAGAAGATTCAAATATGGTATAGCATGTTTCTGAAAGTTCAAATGTTGTACAAGATTTTTCAAAAGGTCGAAAGTGAGAAATCTACTATATAAACGGCAATCATTGTCTGTGTGTGTGATTGATTGTCCGCCTTATAGAGCGGTCTTTTCTTTTATCGTCGTACGAATTTCGGTCATACGAAGCAAACTGAATTAATATGTGTAGTAACGGTGAATAAATTATAGAGCGGTCTTTCTTTTTCCATTCGGTCGAACGAAGCCAACTGAATTAATATGAGTACTAAATATCGTAATTTCGTAATATCGTAATATGGACTATTAGCCGCTAATTTTCTCTGACGATTTGAACCAAGCGGCTTATATAAAGGTGTGGCGATTCTGTTGTTTTTCTTTCACCGCTCGGGCACATTAACCGAAATCCCCGGTTAGCACGCTTTTTAAACGGCAAATTTTCTGCCGTGTTAAAAAGCACCTTCCGGAGTACTGTGGCCTATACAAAGGTGTCTATACAGCTATACAAATGTACTATTCATTAAATAAAATAAATTAACGAGTAGTTATTTACATGCAATTAATATTTACTGCCAACGTGTACCGAGAAGGTCACGTAAACGTTTGTTTCTTGGAGCCACTGGAAAAACGCATTTCTCACCTACTAAATTTCCACATCCAAAAGGTAAGTGTTTCTTATACAATGTTGTATTGTCTATGAATTGCCACATCTCCACTACTTAATAACGTTGGATTTGCCGCTGTTCGTGATAGTGGGTCATGTTCATTTCCTTCAGCAGCCGAGTTACTAATTTTTTTCCAGCTACGAGTAGGCCTACTGTAACTTACTATTACAGAACTTGCATGAGTACTCCGAGGGTTGCGATACGCTATTGTGAAAAGAAAGAGAGCAGCTGCTATCGACTTACTGTCACCCTGCATCAGCCATGACCAGCTATACGTTGCCTGCTCAAAAGTAGGCACAAGCCGAAAACTGTTTCTTCATACGCCCGACAAAAAAACCAAAATGTTGTCTATCCGCAAGTGTTGCGTTGAACTAACATTGTGTTATTGTTTTATGTTCTTCATGTTCTGCTATACCACATGCAGCATTTTCTAACATATTTTTCAGTATATATATCTTTTCATGCATTTGTTTTCCTTATTGTATCTCATACAAAGGCTATCATGTTGGCGTTTTGTTTTATTATTGTAAGGCGCTAATGCTGTATCTGCCTTGACATCATACTGTCTGTGCTGTTATACTTATAAATTTTATTGACACAACCTCATTACTGTTTGTATATACCATGTCAAAACACAGGCTATAGACGAAAAACTGGTGAGCTATTATTAGTGTTTTAAGAATGTAGAAGTCTCCATTCAATAAATGCTAGCGATAGAAAAATATTTTGTATAATTTTTTAAAAGATGAAAAACTTTTCAATACTGCCAGTTTGAAGAACTTCAGTTTGCCTAGCAATGTCAATTTCATTATCAGTTCTCTGTACACAAATAGGGCAACTCCGATTTGAGTGGTTTGAGTTTGATGCATTGTAGACTAGCTGTAAAACGTATGGCAGATTTACATTGTTCTCTCCTACATTATTGACCTATATGACTGCATATGTGTATGCATGGTGTGATCAGGGCAAAAAAATTCAGTAAACCGCATATTTGGAGTTGTTTTACAGTATAAAAGACAACTCTCAATAAACCTCTTGCTGTACATGAATCTGTTTCCGTGGACGGGTTATGCAGCTAGCGGTTTGGGGCCGTGGCGTCACTCGGGGATGCGCGAGAGATCTTTTTTGCCCCGAGTGCAGCGAGTGTATCCAGGCGCGGCTTTCCGGATGAGTTGGCGAGTGCGAGGCAATTGATTGCAAAGCGATTGAGTGCTAGGCGATTGATTGCGAGGTAATTGATTGCGAGGCGATTGATTGTGAGGCGATTGATTGCGAGTGCGAGGCGATTGATTGCGAGTGCGAGGCGATTGATTGCGAGTGCGAGGCGATTGATTGCGAGTGCGAGGCGATTGATTGCGAGTGCGAGACAATTATTGCGAGGCAATTGATTGCGAGTGCGAGGCGATTGATTGCGAAGCGATTGAGTGCGAAGCGATTGACTGCAAAGCGATTGAGTGCGAGGCTATTGATTGCGAGGCGATTTATTGCGAGGCGGATGCGGGCCGGTTGATTGCGAGGCGATTGATGGCCAGACGAGTGCAAGAGCGTGATGGTCAACTGCGAGGCGGGTATAGACTGGTCAGTCAAGGCGGGTAGACACGCCATGGACGGGTATGACGGGCCAGGCCATAGACGCGTATGAACGGATGCATGAATCTAGACATATGAATCTAGAATATTTACTAGACTTTACACGCATCTAGCTGTAAAACACATTGTAGATATCTATTGTTTTCTCCAACATTATTGACATCATAATATGTGTATGCATATTCAGGGCAACAATTTCAGTAGACTGCATATTTGGAGTTGTTTTACAGTATGAAAGACAACTCTCAATAAACCTTATGCTGCACGTGAATCTGTTACTGTAGGCGGGTAATGCAGCTAGTCTCTGTATAAACCTCAGTGGTTCCTATACAGAGAAGTATATGAAAAAATATATATAAAATTACTCATTTTCTACCGAGGGAAAAAAATAAAGAGAGATGAATTTAGGTCTCATTATAGCTAAAATAAATATTAGTAGTAAATACTACCCTGTGACATCAACATACTATATTCAATCAGCTAGTAGAATATTTCTACTACTAACAAAACATCATTAAACATACTAACTTAAGAGTGTAACCAATCAAGTATTGTATATACTTTGGTGATTAAGATGATATTTTCATATATTCATGAGTATCATTAGGTATCTCTACTCTCTCATATTCAGAGTTGTCTCTTTGTTGTTCAGTCTCATTGTTTACAACCTGCATGTTTATGTAATTTCCTCTCTCACTCAGTTCTTCTGTTCTGGGTGTAGTTACTGCAACCTCCTCATATTGACTGGCTGGTTGAGGTTGGACAACTCTACGTTGTATGTACACAACCAGGGTTATAATGATGCAGAGCTCTATAGCAGCCAGTGAGGAGAGAACTCCAATTCCAGCGAGTAATCCTTCAATATATGTAACAGTGTATTGACATCAGCCTTGCAAGAGACTGAAACATTGAGTAAAGTGAGTTTAGGCAATCCTTTTTCATCTTGATTTTATTTAAAGTATGTTATTTTATATTGTTATAGTTAAACTCATTAAAACTCTTACTCAAATATGTAGCTCATGTTTCTCAAACTCTGAAATTTAATTTTAATCTCAAAACTACAATATTTATAAACTCATTGCGGTTTATGGAGACTATATTTATAAATATAATCCCTCTGTAACAAGCATGTTCTACATACCAGAGAAATACAATACATGTTTATTACCTTTAACCCATGATATACTAGTCATATCATGTCACACACTAATAATTAATATATAATTGAGCTATAGTAAACTATAGCTCAATAGTTTGGCTACAAGTAAAAAATATATATAAGAACTTCTGAAAAGTCTTTCCTTTGTTTAGCAACTGTGTTAATTACATGCTAACCCAGTCTTATTTGAGCTCACCTTGTTGAGAGCTTGCAGTAGAACTACTAGTGTCTGGCGATGCTGACACCCTACACATTGGAGTAGTAGACCAGGTTCCATTACTAGTACAGAATACTTCATCTACTCCCATGTATCCATCATCACACTCATAGTCTAGTTTGTCTCCGGTATGGTACCTTTTCACCACACTTCTGCCATTGACAATGTTCAGGTAGTCACACGTCAGTCGGCATTCAACTGAAACAGTACAAGCTTAAAGAATAAAGAATTGTGTTGAGATGATTGGAAAAAACTGGTATATCCGATATCAGCCATGTAAAAATAGGCATAAAGGAAATAAAAAGTTACTTGATGACTGCAACTTATATAACAGATTCTTATGGAGTTATCATATACCAAATTCCAGAGATGAGATGATCACCATTACTAGACAACTTCCAGATTCAACTTGCTCATTATACTATTATACTCATTATACTATTATGACATTGAGAACTTGGCATAAGGAAATTTAAATAATCATCAAAAGATTGTAGCTATCAAGATCCGCATCTGGTACCATCTACACCAGACTCAAGATTATGATTTAGTATTACACATTTTAAAATTTGCGCTGACAGGAAACAACAAAAACTAGTCAGAAACCCCCAAAGCTACAAGATTTACAATCAAAGACTTGAAACATAGTTTTACTCCTAAACACTAGGGCTAATACTGAATCAATACAAAAGGACAAATATTCACTCATGATCTTTACACTTTTAATACAGCTTCATCATAGTAGACAGACGTGTCAGCAGAGCAAGCTGAAGAAAAAGAAACTGCTAAAAGAACAAGAGGATGACTATATTTTAAGTCTCACAATATTACATATTGTTTTTTATAATTTAGTTCAAAGGTATAACTATTATAGCTGTTTCTTGTTCTTAAAATAAACATAGGGTTATGAGAAAACCCCTTGACATTCTTTAACTTTAGAAATTCATGTTTTTTAAAACTGTAGTTTTACACTGTAGCATCTGGAAAGGTAAACTGTAAGATCTTAGTTACATAAATCAACAAGATAAATTGATTAAAACACTAAATAAACAAGATCAGACCTTATCTAGGAGCTATCAGCAAAAACTAATTAAATGCAGCCCATCCGCATTCAGTAATAAACTGAGCCATTCTCAATACATTGTAAAAAAACTGGTAGAAGAATTTACCGACACATCACAACACAACTAAACAACAACAGAAAAGCCAAAAAAAGAGAAAGCCATTTTTTGAAGATAGCAACTCATGTATTTACAGTGTATCTTGTTTACATTCAGAAATGATCTTTCAACATTGAACTATTGAACTTATAGCCATACAGACTGTACAATCGTGATCACACTCTCAACCGCCACATTCTGACTTGCTTTGTTTAATGTTTAGTCATCTCTATTTTGTAAGCTCTAAATAGATGTCTCCAAAAAATAATTTGAATTTTATACTGAAGCTACCTACCCATTTGTGTACAGGTAGGATTAGCGGACCAGGCGCCATCAGCTGTACATCTTATCTCAGTTGTATCTAGTTTCTTGTATCCAAAGTTACATTCAAAGATAAATGTACTATTTACATAATATCTTTTTCTTTGGTTGTTGTCAGTAATTGTTGTCTTAATAACTACATCCGTTTTGGGTATGACACATTCAGCTGTAATTACAACGAGTCTTAATTCTGGTCTTGTTACTATTATTAATATCTAATGCACAGATACATACATTGTAAAGTACCTAACTAGCATGTGCTGCTAACTAGTTTATTATTTTAGCACCAAGTCATGTCCAATTCAGTAGTTCTTTTAATAGATATAACCAGATAAAAATGGTTATCATATTATGCTGAGTATTACATATACAAAAACAGGAACCAAATTGATCAAAAGAAATAGTAGAATAATACAGGGCTGAAAGGAACTTACCTATTTTAGTACAATTAGGACTTGAAGACCAGCTACCATCAGCTGTACACTTTATCTCATTTTCATCTATTCTCTTATATCCAAAGTTACATTCATATAGAAATATACTATTTACATAGTATCCATTGTGACCATCCGCAACAGAATTTTCTTTGACACCAAATAAGAAAATTGATGGATCTACTGTACACTCAACTAAAATAATACAGATTTACAGTTATAAACATTCTATTAGGTCAGAAATATTTATAGTGATACCAGCAGCTGGAAGCACTTAGGTTAACAATATAAAATATCCATGGAGCTTTTACTAAACCTCAGCTACAGTCTGACTCTTTTGTATTAGCTGAACTACCATCTTAAGATTTTTCTGGCATCAATGATTATCTTGACTGTATTCTTTTGCAATGGTTTTGTTAGCAGCTGGTGTTCTGGCTATAAAAAGTTTGAACTGTTAGCGCTCTGCCAAATAAGTTATTTGTATGGTTCAGCTGTATACTGAATGTTAGACTGAGACAGTTAAAGGTTTTCTTAGTCTATAGAAAGAATCCTTTATTACTGAGTGAATTATGATATTCTGAATAACTAGGATACATGCAGGCTTACCTACTAATAGAGTCTCTAGGCTTTGTAACTACTAACAACTAATACACAAGGTTTTTTAACTGATTATAACTGAGCTCTCTTAAGTGGTACCTTATTTTGTACTAACCTCTGTCATACACCTAGTCATATTATATTGTTATATCTCTTCTGTATACAATAGTCTTATTGCTAATCATAGCGAATTCTCAGGTGTGAGCTTATAAACAAAGTCTATCATATCAACTAACTTGGCTGACAGCTATTAGCAGGTTATTACTTATTTTTCAAACCCAGACACTAGAAACTCTACCTGTTTTTCCCCATTCTCAGCATTGCCTCATCAATAGGTTACACCTACAGCTGCTTAACAATCAAAACTGTTGTACTTCATACCTAAGTTCAACACTAACCTGGCAGACACTGAAAGGTACTTGAGTTCCACTTCCAGGGTGTAGTTAGTTTATCAGGTGTGCTACAGAATACTTTTCTCTCTGACACAGAACTGTTGGTTGTGTAACCTTTTATACATTCATATGTAGCTGTGAGATTATCTTTTTCTAGCTTGTACTCTGAGTTAGGAATTGGGATGGGTGGAGTCTGGCACCAAGGCTCTGTATGAGTATTCAATGTGGAATATATGTTAAAATAAAAATATCTATGACATGAGAACTTGTTTAGAAAGTAATACCAATCATCATGATGCATATGATGTTATCCAAAAGCCTGCATGATGCAATGCAAGTCAAATAAGTATTTTTTGTTTCCTATAGAGTCTGCTAGTAAACATATATTATTGCTGCTAGTAATATTACTAGTAATATCGCTAATAATAATAATGCCAATAGTTGTATTTTATTATATTCTGCATTCTCATGGAAACAATTCAACAATTTCAAACTGCCAAAATCATGAACCTATGAAGTTTAACTATATTTACTATCAATATGCCCACATAGTGAACTAACTTGGTACACAGAGTATGTTAGAATGACTTGTCCATCGAGCTCTTTGAGAGTTACCATCTACCAGGCAGTCTATAGAGTTCATACTAGTCTGGTTCAACATCCATCCATTCACACATCTATATGTGACCTTTGAACCAGGTAACCAAGGTGTTGGAGGAGTAAATTTTTCACTGTGGGTTATATCTGGTACATCTCCACAGCCTAGTACTACAATAAACATGGTGAATTTATAGGACTGGTAAATTGAGTCTATGACATGCGAATATAACACTATGAGTCATGTTTTTACTGTGGATTGATAATTTTGATACTTATTGTGTATTATAATTTTTTATCTGCATCTGTATTTAATTTTGTAATAATACATGATATTTACTAGAAAACTGATAACTTCACTCTATACCTAATTAAGTCAACCACTCATGGTAACAGATCATTGTCTTCACGAATCCTCCAGCTAAAGAGTGATGTATAAAGATTGCCGATTATCTAATAACCTGTCTTATGTTGTCATATATCATAGAGTAAATAATTACATTACAAAAATCATAGTTGTTTCTATCAATACCATTACTACATGTATGTTTTAACTTTTATTCGTGCTAGTATATGCACGAATCAATTCAATGATGAGATGTTGCAATAGAGGAGCATGTAAAAGGCTCACATATAAATTATGTTGCAATGAATGTCACAACTTTATTCATGTCACTCAGTTTACAACAAGAAACTTGTAGCAGCAAGTTGCTATGTAGTTTATTGTCGAATTTCTATGACAAACTGCTATAAAGTCAATCCAGTAGACTAATTTAAAAACTGAGTATTATTCAAAGATCAAAGATACAATCAGCTGGATCGGCATCGCACGACAAATATAATTTGTACTAAAATAAAGAATGATGAACAGTCTCATATTCAATATATTTTCTTAGACATTAACATTAGGCACTTTAATAGCTTTGGCTTGTGCTATTTACATGTTTATAAATATATACATATTCTACTTGAATTAATAAAATAGTTAAAATATTTTCTAGATGTAGTTACCAATGTGACTTCCTGTGTCAAAATGAGGGCGTCAATGTTAGTTCTTCAGAAAATAACACATTTCATTTATCTACGTCTAGTTAACATGTGTAGAGCAATAGATCTACTGTCGTATCATCTATATAAAGAAAACTGTTTTTCTCTATAATAATGTATCAACTTCAGCAGTTATAAGAAATTTTATCAACATAATCTATGAATAATGTATGTCTTGTAAACAACTCACCAGAGACTCTGACTATAAATCTGCCAAAAGAAAAAACACTACCATCAGTGCTGCAGGAGAGACTGAGAGATCTCTCACTCCCAGTCTTCACTAGGATTGGGTTTCTGGCACCAGAAGAGAACTGCTTGTCTCCAACCTGTATGACTAAATCACTTGTGAGGAGAAAGATCTCAAACCTCACAGTGATATTGGGACTGGGTAGCTCTATTTTAACTCTACAGTCTAGTAGTGATGTCTGAAGTGATAGATTATAGGAAGAGCTGATAACTCCTGATAGCTGACTAGCCTCAGCACCTTCTGTTATATCAAATGTTCCCTCACATGTTGCTACTACAAGCAAAATTATGAATACTATGTCAGTATAATAGTGCAATATATAAACATACAAATAAGAAGGTAATATTACAAAGAAAAAAGTATAATCTCAAGTCTACCATTATTGTAGTAGTGAAACTCAAAGTCGTCTTCTCTTGCTGTTGGTAAAGTAACAATCAGCTCTCCTCCTTTCAGCAGGATCATTATCTGGTTGTCAGACTGAAGGTTCTTAACACAGTATGTATCGCTGTTAACTATAACATTGACTTTACAGTTAACATGGATTTGGCTTAGCCCAAGTAAGCTAAGATAACTCCCACTAGCAAATCCTCTCAACCTCAGAACACATGATCTGTCGTTGCTTTCATTTACATGCTTGATAGTCCCTGAAGCACCTGCTGCTACTGTCACTGTGTAGTTACTACACAAGATGTGTGGTCTGACAGCCTGTCCATTGACTGTGCATAGAGATGTTCTCAGTAGAAGCACAATGAACAGAGGTATCCATCTAGGGAAGAGATAAAACATAACATGTTAAAATACATTTATATGGTATAAGCTGAACATTCAATCTACTCACAGTTACTTAGCCACAATTTATAAGATAAAAGGTTAAAAGTAGAATGGCTAATCTGGAATATTTTAATACAGTTAATATATATACACATAGAAGTTATACATGAAAGAAATGCGTGCCAAAATAAATATTTTAGTTTATTTTAAACGTAGTTTGTGAGTAACAGTAGTTTATTTTTTTGAACTGTTCGTTTTCTGTAGCAGACAGGAATTATTAGAAATATTATTATAAAATTTAAGAAACCTCAAGAGTTTCAGTGTTTATTTATACAATAGTTTTGTAGTTAATTGGCATAAGTTCTGCAACTCAGTATGTTTGTCTATACTTTGTATTTAGTGTTTATTTCTGCTTATTATTACATTAAATGTAAATCAAATCTCACAACACTTTCACATGATATAGTTTACTCTAAATCAGATATTTTAACAATCTGTTGTTTAATAGAATGAAACTAATGATGAGCAGAGTTGTTCCTTAGGTGCACTAAAAACAAAAGAAACAACCAGTTTCGTATGAACACTATATATTAGGATATCTAATGTATGAAGGTAGCAATATCTTACGAAAGACACCCTCAGTATATGACAGGGGTTTTCAGTACGATCAGTAATAAAACTAATCACATATTCAATAGCATATTCTGTCTATGTTTTAAACAGATTCCTCTATACAAATATTTGCTAGCATATTTGCTATACACACATTATAGGTCACTTCATAGAACACTCCATGGAGTAGAGTATATGTTTCACTAGTGGTTATGTTAATCTGCGTCATATGTAAGACCTAATCAGTTTACACTATATTCCATGTTGAGCAAAGCCAATCCTATATTTAAGTATTGGAAGCTGTAAAAGACACCATAAGAAAATGCTTCTACCTCACGCATAGTGTGTGTGACAAGTCTGACTGCCTCAGCATTCAAATACTTTTACTTTCTTGTAGATATGGCACAGTGATTGGTAGTACTACCTTTTGATCTTTTGCTAAGGAAAACTTAGGAGCAGTGAACCATATGGGTCACCTTATTCTCAGTAGTAATCAAATATATAGTGCAAAGGTAGCCATATGATCAACTGTATAGGAAGGTCTGTGACCATGTATGTTATTAGGTACTCCCTTAGTTATATGATATATGACCAACTGTATATGTAGGTCTGTGACCAGGCATGTTATTAGGTACTCCCTTACTTCTATGGTATGTAATCAACTGTATAGGTAGGTCTGTGACCATACATGTTATTAGGTACTCACTTACTTCTATGATACATGATCAACTGTATAGGTAGATCTGTGACTATGTATGTTATTAGATACTCCCTTACTTATATGATATATGATCAACTGTATATGTAGGTCTGTGACCATGCATGTTATTAGGTACTCTCTTACTTCTATGTTATATGATCAACTGTATAGGTAAGTCTGTGACCATGTATGTTATTAGATACTCCCTTACATCTATGGTATATGATCAATTGTATATGTAGGTCTGCGACCATGCATGTTATTAGGTACTCTCTTACTTCTATGATATATGATCAACTGTATGGGTAGGTTTGTGACCGTGCATGTTATTAGATACTCCCTTACTTCTATGATATATGATCAACTGTATAGGTAGGTCAGTAACCATGCATGTTATTAGATACTCCCTTACTTCTATGATATATGATCAACTGTATGGGTAGGTCTCTTACTTCTATGATATGTGATCAACTGTACAGGTAGGTCTGTGACCATGCATGTTATTAGGTACTCCTTTACTTCTATGATATGTATGGACAACTGTATAGGTAGGTATGTGACCAGGTATGTTATTAGATACTCCCTTACTTCTATGATATGTGATCAACTGTATAGGTAGGTCTGTGATCATATTTCTTATTAAGTATTCTTTTGCTTCTATTATATATGGTCCACTAGTACATATGCTATAGGTTTGTCTGAAACCAACACATGCTGCTGACTAGAGGTGTTCAATGTGAGAAAGGCTGGTATACACAGATAAACTATTAAAGAATATATCTTGGAGTACTACATGTCACCCGTTATTTAGCGTCATGCTCTACTCTAACTATATGTATACACTGACCGTCATGTCCTACTCTAACTATAGGTATGCAGACTTACCGGCTTGAGCTAAACATTGATGTCAGTTTCATGGTAGGGGCTGACACGAAAGTAAACTATCAATGTCTGTGGGTGATCTGATAGCTGTAATTTCTACAAACAGCTGATAAACCTAGAGAGTTGTTTACTTTTGTAATCACTCTGTATATTTTATGATATCATAGTACAAAGTATAAATAAATATTACAGATCTAAAACTTCCCTGTTTCAAAATGAAATTCAATATATATAAACAAATTGCAGCTAAGGTACAGTTTAAATGGTACGAGGTATTCTCAAGCAGCTGTAGCACATATCCTTTTACCTGATATGTAAGATGTTTCAATAGCACACAGATTCTCTATAAAGTGCTTTCAAGATCAAAAAAAGCAAAGTGTACTGATAGCTGGTTTAAGCAGATACCTCAGCAGCTATGTGCCAATGCAGTAAAGAAAAATTCTCAAACATGAATATTTCCGTTTGTCAATAAATATGCGAACTCATTTAGCCTCGGAACATATGACCAGCACATCGTCAGGTCACATAACTCTTGCATTGTAAGATCACATGACCGGCATATCAGCATGAACACTAACAAAATCACCCACCAGCAAGATAAGATATCAAATATTAATGAAAGTAGGATAGCCTTGAGCACATGCTAAGCAGTGTGAGATACATTCAGTATTACAGCATTTATCATTCTAAGACACCCTAACTATTTTCAACATGGTTATAACATGGTTCAACATACTACTCAATTAGATTAAACTAGTAGACTTGCTAGTTCCATACACTGTGAGAGATCATCATGAGTAATCAGTATATTGAGCACTATCTCAACAAGATGCTCAAAGGGTGTAGTGGTAGCACGCTCGCATTAAATTATGACGCCCAAGTTTGACTCTTTTGTGATGCAATCTTTTGTTCTTAATGTCCTTAGCATGGCTTCGGACAGAGGATTGGACATTGATCTTATTATCACAATGATTATCACAAGTAATATATTTCAAGTTGGAGAAGAGGCAGTAGACATGGCGAGGCTTTGGACTAAGGGATGAACACTGATCTTATTATAGCAAAAATTATCTAAAATAGTTTCAAGTATACCAAGAGGCAGTAGACATTGATACCTGTCTGTCACTTTTAGTAGATGCAAAAACAAGGGTTTGTAACAGTTTACTTCAAATAACTCCAGGTTATGGTTCCTTTTATGGTTTCTTTTATGTCTCTCATAATAAACTATTTACAGCTATTCACAACTTCTTCATTAGCCCAAATACTAACAGCTTTATGTGGTAGTTGAGTTATTCCAACTACAGAAAGACTCATAGTTTTATATAATATACTCTAAATTCCTGAGTTGAAAAACACACCATTTCTGCACATGTTGTTATAAGAATATATTTTTACACTATAATGTAGCATGAAATTATAGTATCATATTTTATGTTATAGATTATGTAAATACTAACTGCTCACATATTGATCTAGTTATTGATTTAGTAAAATAGAACAACAGCAGCCACAAATATTTAACAAAATTCTAAAAAGCTTTATCAAATCACATCTCGGACCTCAGTGTTTAATATGTAATGAGATTGGATTTTTATAGAACTTGGTTTATTGGTTATTTTTTATTTGGTTAATATATTATTCTCATGTTTGACTGGCAAGTATTTAAATACAAGTTTCAACTGAATAAACTGAATAATCAAGATAGTAATTAGTTGGTGAGTTAGTTTTCTACTTCACTAGTAATTAGATATTGACTCATTTCATCATGACTACTGAGTCTGTGATTATGTACAAGAAATACCAACATCTAATCAACTTTCCATCAATAGATGAAACTTTTTCATTCAGTATTTAGTTGGTTATTAAAAGACACCACAATAAATTATAATCAAGCTTTGGGACCAAGGAATTTAGTAATGAATAGCATATAAAGAGGCAACACAAAAAGCAAGTATGGTAAAATCAAGAAACAGAGTCAAACAGTGAAAGAAGCTATAAAGAGAGCATAAATAGAATTCATCTGCAAAAGGGTGCACATCAAGCAGCTATAAAACTCTAAAATAGCACAACTATATCAAAGGAACCTTAGTAAAGGCCCTCTCCCTCTTTCAGGCTGGCTAATGGAATACTATCCTGTTCTACAAAGAAAGCCAGCTAAAACAAGGGTATATACAGTATTAATAGTAACTATGGGATTGTTTAATATAAGCATGCTTTTTGTTATTGATTCATAGTTTGTTAAGCATTTATCAAGTGAATTATGGTAATACACAGCTCTATAGAAAGTTAAAGATGATCTCTGCATAAAAGTTACAAAATATAAGCAGATATTTGCTTTGACTTTTGAGATTTGGTATAAAATCTGTGTAATGTTTACTTCATAAAGAAATAAAACATTATTTTCCAAAGATAATTAGTATTTGCGATCAGATATTTGGATCATTATCTTGAAAGATTTTAAACAAGGTTTGATTGATCACGTTTGATAAGAACTCTAAATAGACAGGTTTGTTTACTTTACAAATCAACATGAACTGGTTACTTTATTTCTTTATGTCATCATCATACTTTCTGAAAGTAAACAGAGTTTAATTGAGTCATCAGCACACAGTTATGCAGGATCTTATTATGCATAGAACCATATCACCATTTATTCTACACATGAAGCTTTTATGAAACATATAGATATGAGCTTTATGATATCACTAACAGCTAAATATATTAAATTATCTGATAGTTATTCTACAGAAGTTGGTATTTTAAAGTGTGATTCCAGTTTAATTGCGATTACGTTGGTAGCCTGTAATATCCTATTACAGCATTGTGAAGTTTGATGTAGAGTATAGTTGGTAGCCTGTAATATCCTATTACAGCATTGTGAAGTTTGATGTAGATTATAGTTGGTAGCCTGTAATATCCTATTACAGCATTGTGAAGTTTGATGTAGAGTATATCTGTATAAGTGTGGATGGAATTGTTTTTTTCATAGAGAAGATAACTACTAGAAAATGTATTTTAATGGTTTGTATCACAAACCTTGTAATCTTTTGTAACTTTTGTACCTCTGGATATAAGTGAATCTCAATGTGGTAAACAAAAGAAAGGTTGGTGTACTTTGGCTCAAAATTTCTTATTAGTCAGCAAACAAGTTTCCTATTGAGACAGGTCAATCCATCTCATCGCCAACCATCTCAAAGTATGTTGGGCCTAAACTTTTTGTCGAGGTGTCAAGGTCATTAGCTTGTGCTAGAAAAGCTGATAGAAACTTAAAGGTGTGTGTGTGTGGGTGTGTGGGTGTGTGGGTGTGTGGGTGTGTGGGTGTGTGGGTGTGTGGGTATGTGGGTGTGTGGGTGTGTGGGTGTGTGGGTGTGTGTGTGTGTGGGTGTGTGGGTGTGTGGGTGTATGGGTATGTGGGTGTGTGAGTGTGTGGGTGTGTGAGTGTGTGGGTGTGTGGGTGTGTGGGTGTGTAGGTGTGTGGGTGTGTGGGTGTGTGGGTGTGTGGGTGTGTGGGTGTGTGGGTGTGTGGGTGTGTGGGTGTGTGGGTGTGTGGGTGTGTGGGTGTGTGGGTGTGTGGGTGTGTGGGTGGATGTGGGTGTGTGCGTGCGTGCGCGCGCGTGTGTGTGTGTGTGTGTGATTTATTTCATCAAATATATAATACATACAATTGCAAACATACGAACAAGAAAACAAAGAAATGTTTCATACAATTGTATATCAAGAATAAAACAAAAGTAGAGATGATGGGGCCAGTGCAAAATAGCAGAGCTAACCGGTCGTAGGCCCGAGTCGGCAGCATAAGGCGTAGACACTAATACTCACCAAGCCGAGCTAAGGTGGCGCCTTATCTCCGTTTTAAATTCACCAATAGGTTTTATTAATTTCAACGACGCTGGCAATTTATTCCACAGTGCAGACACCACAAAGTTAGATGTTCGTTGACCAGCAGATGAAGAATAAAAAGGAGTAGGAGGTGAGGATGATTGAAATCGGGTGTTATAATGTGAAGGTTTTTGAAAGGTTTGTGAATGATACAGTTTGTGTGCTATAATAAGTGATTTGTAATAATACATTCTATCAGCAGTCAAAATCTTAGAGTCGTGAAATAAATCAAAAGTTGGGTAACCAAAAGGCTTTTTATATATAATACGCAATATTTTCTTTTGAAACTTAATTAATTTGTCAAGGTGAACCCAAGAAGCATTTCCCCATCATTCTATCGAGCAGCATAATTTAGAGTGAGTAAAAGAGTAGTAAAGCATTATCAGAATCTTTTTTGGAACAGTAGTGCTTAATCGAAAAATAGTCCTGAAATAGGTCTTAAGTCAAACAGTAAATTGCGTGTGTGAGGACCAACTCAAATTCTTATCAATTGTAATGCCTAAAAAATTAATTTCATCAACTTCAACTATATTTTTATTATTTAAAGTTAATAAGTGTTCAAATTTAAAACTGTTCTGGTGGTTCTTGAAAACAATGTAAGCTGTTTTCTCGCAATTAATTGTTAGTTTATTTACTTGACACCAGTGGCTCAGTCTTTGAAGATCAGAATTAATTTTTGTGTAAGATTCATTCAAATCAGAAGAAGAGAAAAACAAATTTGTGTCGTCAGCATATAAAATTGGAGTTAGGTACTGCAGAGATTGACACAGATCATTTATATATAGTAAAAACAGAGTTGGTCCTAACACAGAACCCTGAGGCACACGGCATGTTATGTTGCAAGAATTAGAATATGAATCATTTATTTGTGTGACCTGAGTTCTATTCGACAGATAACTATGGATCCAATTAATAGTCAATGGATTAAAATTATAATTATTCAACTTGTTGAGTAAAATATTATGATCAATGGTGTCAAAAACCTTACTAAAATCTATGAAAATACTAATCACACATTCTCTTTTATTAAAAGACTCTAGAATTTGATCAGTAAAAGATAAAATTGCATCCGATGTGCCTCTTCCCCGTCTAAAGCCAAGTTGATTTTGGTTGAGAAGGTTGTTGGATTCTAAAAAATCAAGAATTTGCTGATTTACAAGTTTTTCCATTATCTTACTAAAAATAGGTAAAATAGAGATGGGACGATAATTAGCGCATTCGTCACAAGATCCTTTCTTATGTAATGGAATAACTTTGGCAGTTTTTAATTGTGCAGGAACTTTCCCAGATTCAAATGAAAAGTTGAATATTTTAGATAGCGGCTCGGCTATAGCATAAGATATAGCCTTGGTAAATTTAGCAGAAATATTATCGAGTCCAGAAGATTTGTTTGAATTCATATTTGATATTTGTTTTAGAACTTCGTTTTTATTTTTATTGACCTCAGCCTCGGAACTGCTTTCAAGCTGCGTAGCAATGCTATTAAATTTAGAAGCAGGTGATTTAAGGTGTTGATAACTTTAGACTTCTGCTACTGTCTATCATGATTATTCTTATGTTATTTCTTTTATTGTTAAGATACCTGTAGTTCATTAGGAAATTCACTATATGACTCATATGCAGAGACACACATCTATATACCAACAAGATCAGTGTCTTGACTGAGTTTTAGTCATTTGAACTTGTTGCAACCCACTGTTCGTTTACTGTACACAAGTCCACCTGCCTTCAGTGTCACTATATTTACAATCTTACATCTACTCATATCTCCCATCTTTCAAGTCTCCTGTGCCTTTCCACTATAAAAGTATAATACCCATATCCCTGACTAATTACATGCTGAGATAAAGATTCCAGAAAAATGCAAATGAGTTTTTATTTAAACTCATAGAAAATATTTCCTTTCAATCTTATGTGAATACTGGTTTAATTTGAAAAAGTTTCATAATGGAAGTTTATCATGTTCACAATAACACCATAAAAATTTGGACCTTCAGTAATTAAACTGCTCATTTCAGCACTGTCATTTAAATCTTCGATAATCTGAAAAATATACTGAAATTCTGCTGTAAACTACGTTTTCATAAAACGTATAAATACGAGCTTTATGCTATCACCAGCAGGTAAATATATAAAAGTCACTGATAGTCATTCTACAGAAGTTGATACTTTAAAGCGTGTAGCCAGTTTAAATGTGATTATGTTGACACACTGTAATATGTTATTAAAGCATTGTGGAGTTTTATGGAGGCTATCTATTTGTAAGTGTGGATGGCTATCTCTTTTCATAGAATAAATAACTACTAAGGAAAGTTTTTTAATGGTTTGTATCTAAGAACTTGTGGTCTTATGTAACTTTTGTACCTCTGGATATGAGTGAGTCTTACTGTGGGAAACAAATGAAAAGGTAGTTTACTTTGACTCAAAATTACTTAATTGTTAGCACACAGGTTTCCTATTGAAACAGGACAATCCATCTGATCGGCCAATCATTTCAAATTATGTTGAGTCTGAATGTTTTGTCAAGATGTCAAGGTCACTAGCTTGTGCTAGAAAAGCTGATAGAAACTTAAAGGTGTTGATAACTTTAGACTTCTGCTGCTGCTTATCATGATTATTCTTATGTTATTTCTTTTATTGTTAAGATAGTTCATTAGGAACTTTAATATATAACTCATATGCAGAGACACACATCTATATACCAACAAGATTAGTGTCTTGACTGAGTTTTAGTTATTTGAATCTGTTGAAATCCATTGTATGGATCTTTTTTATAAAAGTCCACCTGCCGTCACCGTCACTATAATTATTAACACTCTCACATTTACTCATCTCTACCATCTTTCAAGTCTCCCTTGACTCTCAATTACTCAGATATAATACTCATACTCCTGACTAATTACTAATGACGTATAACATACCATAAAACCTCTAACTGAAAGCCGAATTGGCACTCTGTTTCTCAACCCTTCATCTACAGCGGTGGTCAATTGAAGGTGATGCTAAAATGTATTTTCTAAAAGGCTAGTCAGAGTTTTTGGAAGAGAAATTTAGCTTTTTTTACGGCAAAGCGAATGTTGCCTATATTTTGCCTTCTTCTTCCGATGGAGCGATATTAAACATTTAAGGTGCAAGAATCTGCTAACTTACATTCAACGTGTCAAAGATTTTTCAATAAATGTGCGTTGATAAATCGAGATATATTTCTACCAGTTGATATCTATTGCTTGCAATTAACCGGTGATGACATAGCGTTTGTCCGGTTTTGCAATTAGTTAGAGCTTTCAATTTTTATTTCCTTCTTAACCTAAAGACATATTGTCATTTTATATCTATAGATACCAAGGTTGCATCGTAACTCATTGCACTCCTTGATAGGTTTGACACACTTTGCAGCTGAAACTAGCTTTTTATGTGCAATAGAAGAAGAGTTACGAGCATCAATCAATCATAAGATCAGTTTACCACAATGATGTTATCAAATAATATGCTATAAATCTGCAAATTTATAAATTATATAATGATAATTTTTGAAATGCTCCAAGTCTACATGTATATTCATGAACAAGTGACATAAACTAACCATACTTATATTTCATGCAAAAACCAAAATTAACGTTTTTGAAGCAAAATTATTTGCATCGTTTGCTTAGATAGCTGTATTCTGATTGTTGTTTTCAATGGAACAAACATCTTCTAGTTATCCAATACCGTCCACAATTTTTTCTGACCTCAACTCTATTTCTGGATTGCTGAAATAGTCAATATTAGCGTTCAAACAATTTTTTTTCAGAGCAAAACCATTTAACGTTGCATTTAACACAAATTCAAGGGGTAAATGTTTTTTTCGCTAAATGTAGCCTTTGGCTTAAAACTAGATGCTCATCCACCACCGTAAATGTAACAGTTTTTTATATACATGTATTTCAAAGCATCACCGCATTAAACAAAAACAACTATTAGCCTGAGACAGTTAGTAATTATTTTTATAGAGTTACATTCAAAGTTTTAATAAAAGTAGCAAAAAGCTTAGGAGTTGGACAGCAAGAAAATAGAGTGTTATTAATGTAACCGATTCATTATTAATCAATCAGGTTTTGTCAAGAATCTGGTAATTAGGATGATATTTTCATATACTCATGAGTGTCATTAGGTATCTCTACTCTCTCATATTCAGAGTTGTCTTTTCGTTGTTCAGTCTCATTGTTTACAACCATGTAGTTTCCTTTCTCACTCAGCTCTTCTGTTCTGGGTGTAGCTACTGCAACCTCATCATTTGGTTGAACAACTCTACGTTGTATGTAGATAACCAGGGTTATTACGATGCAGAGCTCTATAGCAGCCAGTGAGGAAATAACTCCTATTCCACTGAGTAATCCTGTTTAAAAAATCGTAGTATTATATGAAACCTTTTCTAAAACAAAGAAATTTCCAAAAAGTGATGTATTGCTAGAGAAATAGACATTTCCACAGAGTATATATTGTTAGAAAAATGAACATTTCCATAGAGTATGCTTTGCTAAAGAAATGGACAATCTGATGGAGTATGTATTGCTAGAGAAAAAGGCATTCCCATAGAGTATGTACTACTAAAGAAATGAACATTCCAATGGAGAGGTGTAAGTTTAGATCTGTTGTTCAATCATGATAATACAAAAGGATCAAGTATTGTTGTCAGACTGAATGAAACTGGTTATAGACTTGCAAATCTATCTTATCTAAAATAAGTAAATATTGTTATACAAACACTAGAACATAATTTAGCTTGTTGACTTACATACATATTTACTTTTTATTCTAAACTAACGGGTTTCCAGAAATATAATATATAGCACATATAATCTGTTGTATATTGATAACCAGTATATATTGCAATTGATCTAGTACCCTAAATTCTAGTGCTTAAGTCAACTAAGCCTATAAATCGGGGTCTATGGTTTGGTTTAAAAATTCTGATTTTGACGTGTTCCTGCCATATAAGTTTCTGGCTGTAAGTTCCTACCGTTTCTTACTCAAATCACTTGATCTATGAGTCATTTGAGTCATTTGACTCTGAGCATTTGAGAGCTGAGCCTAGGGCTGAGCTAAGCCGAGCCGAGCTGTGCTCAATCAGGCAGTATAACGAGGTGAGAGTTACGCCAGTCAGAGCCAAGCCGAGCCCAGATGAGTAGAGCCAAGCCAAGCCGAGCTGAGTAGAGCCAAGCAGGAGCTGAGCTGGGTCAAGCCCAGCCAAGTAGAACGAGAGGCAGAGCCTACCCACTATCTAAGGCTGAACATTTGTGCTAGGGAGCAGAGCTGTTCTTGGCCTGTTCATTGCCTGTCACTAAAGCATTATTGTACAACTTGTGAACTAAGCAAAAAATATGTGTATAAACTCATGCACCGAGTCTTGTACTAGTGGAGGAAAGTGAAGGTTGCAGAAAACCTTTGCACTGGTGCCAGCAGTGGGATCTCTGACAAACCCAAGAACTCCACCACAGGACTCATATCAAGATCACTGGACTCTGGATAAACTGGGCTGCCTAAAAAATGGCGACACTGCTCCAACTGGAGGAACTTCCTGGCAACAGGAAGAAACCCAGAGAGCTGTGGAAAGCCCTGCAGCATCAGACCCATTATATGCACTGCTCCAGGAGCAGAAACCTATTAAAGGCTCCAACAGGACTTGCCTGAAGAAGCAGCATTGCTCCTACTAGAAGAACTTCCTGGCAACAAGAGGAAACCCAGAAAGGAGCCGACAGCCATGGATTCAGTAAAGGCACTTCTCTGGAAAGGGAGCAGAAACCTACTGAAAGCCAAACATACCCAATAGGAGAGCCCGAAGCGCTGATCCGAAATCCAACTGACTAGTCAAAGCACTAGAACAGGTATTACTGCTGCCAAAGGTGTAGGAATCGGCACCGCGCTTCAGGACTTCCCAGTACACTGGAAATAGATATCTGGAAAACTTCATTACTCGCTTCATGGAGGTAGCCGTAGTGGCCGTAGTAGCCGTAGCAACTAGTGGACAGAAGGATCAGCCCTGTTGCACTTCCAAAAAGCATTGGGCAAACCGACTAAGGACTGCGAACGGGCCTAGGAACAGAAAGCCATTTTCAATGCCCTCCGGGCAAGATTCCGGCTATCCGCTAGGCAGGTGCTAAGCCAGCCTTAGGCGAGAAGAAAAAACGTATCTTCAGGAGCATGCTATAGAGGTCGAGAGGCTGGCGCGCATTGCGTATGGGGACCTGCCGATCGATACCAGAATAGCATGGCCATGGAGACCTTTTGCAGCTCACTAAGGGACCCTGCCCTGCAGCAAAATCTATTGGCTGTACATACGCCCACACTAGCTGGCGCTGCATGGGCTGGAAGTGATCACCTCCAGATCCAAGCAGGCGAGCGCAAACCCATCAAGTTTTTGGTATGGGCTCTGGAGGGAGGATCCTCTAACCAGGTGAACTTGGCCAAAACTGATGTCATTGGACAACTAGCCCGACTAGTCCAATCACTTAAGAAAAATGTCGAATGGCTTCAAGAGCAGTTTCACACTCCAACGAGAGGAGGAATCAGCCAGCTACCCTTTTTTTGGGTTGTGGCCAACTAGGGCATGTACGGAAGAATTGCCCTCGCTACTCAAAACCAGCTTCGGGAAATGAAGAGAGGTCACAGCAGTACTTCCGACTACTGGCTTGCCAAGGCCAAACAACCCCAAAAACACAGTAGGACTACACGGGATTTGGTGACAGCCAACGGTTAGTCTCAACCAGCAAAGACTAGACCGAGAAAAATTCATGCACAGAGAAAGCCTGTAGAAACACAAAACTACTACGACACAACCGCCTACCTCTATCCGCGCGAACAGCAGGGACGTAACCCGAAACGAAGAGGGTGACCACCAAATCCCTTTCATCCCAGACATTGAGAACCACCCCCACTGGACCGTATAGTCTGAAGCCTACCTTAAAAGCGGCAGGATCGACCCCTTCTTCGCCTTGGGGATGAAAATCACAAAAAACGCCGGTCTACCCCAGACGTTGGATGGCCCAAGGAACTGACCCCACTCCACCGCGGAAAGGAAGTCTCTCAGGCATCATGGAAGGCATCTTGGAAAACACCACTAGGGTGCAAGCCCTCAGCTAATCTCACTCTACCAGCTATTTCCTCCTAGAAAAAGTGGAGGAGCAACCAATCCAGTTTCTTTAAAACACAGGATTCACCACAAACCTGCTCAATGAGCAGGTCTTTGACCAATTTCCAGGAGCCGTACGGGACCAACTCAAAGAGAGTTACAGTCACAGGTTATTGGCTGACGGAACCCGACTCTCCTTCTATGGAAGAATCTGATTGACCATTCGCCTGAGGGACATAAGGACGGAGGAAATATTCGCGGTCAGCCATCTGAGTGAGGATGCCATACTCGAATTGTCATTCTTCGTGGCCAATAAGTGCTCTCTCGAGTTTGAGCAACCGGTGGTCTGAGTGGATGGCAAGCAGTTAGTTTGCACAGATCAGCAAGGACGCCTGCTACAGAGCAAGGTACAGGTGATCAGGGGGTGGTGGTTCCCTCCCGGATGGAGATGGCGATACACTGTCACATCACCACAGGGAACTACTGCTCCATGGGACTGATTGAAGGATATCTCGACAGTCCCCCGGTAGCAAGTAGCCTGAATCAACCGGGACCAAAAGAACAGTTCATCACCCGCTGCATGAATGCTACAGAGCAGCGATTGACCTTCCGGTCCGGAGCCACTATCGGCATTTACACTGGGGTAGAGACCCCGCAAGTCAAAGAGGACGACCCCTTATTGTATGAAGCCGGTCCAACTTCAATCAATGGAGTGCCAGCTTACCTTGAGGAGTTGCTCCAGGCGGCCTGGCCAAACTGTGAGAGAACTCGGTGGCACATCGACTCCTTGCTGAGTCAATTCGCCACCGTGTTCAGCTCGGGTGATAACGACGTGGGGAGTACCTCCGAGGTAAAATATTCCATTCCGCTTAAGGAGTGCACTCGGCCGATCTGGCAACCCACTCCCTCTCACAGACTTGGACCTGAGAAGGAGGCAGAGGTCAAGAGGCAGGTTCAGGATCTACTTAAAAGGGAGCTTATTGAACCAGTTGAAGGAGCTTCGAGCTCCCCCATAGTGTTGGTTTAAAAAAAGGATGGCAAGTGGCTCTTCTGCACAGACTACCGCCATTTGAATGCCATCGCCGAGCAGGACACCTTCCTTCTACCCAGAATTGACGACAGCCTGGACGTTCTGTCTGGCAGCTGCTACTTCACCACGCTCGACTTGGTGAGCGGGTACCCCTGAATGCAGAAGTGCAGGAGAAGTCGGCCTTCTCAGCACGGTCCGAATTGTGGAAGTCAAAGGTGTTGCCATTCGGACTGACGCTCACCTCAGCCACCTTCCAAAGGCTCATGAAACACTTTCTACTTGGCCTCCACTGGAGAGCGCTGCTACTGTAGTTGGATGATATTATAGTCAACGCCCCTGACTTCAATACACATTTGCATTGGCTGGAGGAGGTCTTCCAGAGACTCCACAAGGCCAGACTAAAACTAAAACCGTCCAAATGCAAATTGTGGCAACCTTAGATCCGCTACCTGGGTCACATAGTAAGCTACGATAGAGTCTCTACAGACCCCGACAAAGTAAAGGCAGTCACGGAGTGGCCGAACCCGTGCAGAGTGAAGGAACTCCAAAAAGTCCTCGAGGCCGTCGGGTACTACCGACAGTATATCCCGGAGCTCGCCACTATAGCACATCTCTTGCACTGGCTGACTGCAAAAATACAGCTCTGAAGATGGATTGAAGGGAACAGGTCGCCTTCAACAAACTAAAGGCACAGCATCAGCACCGCCCCGTTCTTGGGCTACTCGGACCCCCGGAAGCAGTACATCTTGGACACGGACGCCAGCGGATGTGGAGGGGGGCCGTGCTGTCTCAAGTACAGGAGGGCTACAAGAGGGTCAATGTCTACTACAACACAACGCTCACCTCGGAATGCCATCGGAATGCAATTACTGCGTCACTCGACAAAAATTGCTGGCCGTATTCAAGGCAGCTAAGCAATTTCGGCCTTATCTGTAGGGTAAGAGGTTCTTCTTACCTTTTTTAGGGGCTCTTCACTCTGGTGGCTATAAAGGAGGAGGGAACCCTCAAACCAGGTAGCCCGGTGGCTCGAGATCTTGGCAGAGTTTTGCTACATTCTGGAACATTGATCAGGGAATCGCTCAAGGAGCAAGGGCCATTAGCCACGTGGGCATCGACCAGTTGCTTGGATGGGACTCCTGCTTCAACAGGGTGGGATTGACTATGGGCAACAACGCATACCCCAAGGTAGCCAGCCGGCAAATCGCACGGGACTCCCGCCCCAACAGTGGCAGGATTGAACCTGGGCACTAGAGGTTCCTCCGAGGGGCTACCGGCCCCACCAGGGATGACAGGACCAAAGAGCTAGCTGGCAAGGACACAGGCGACCGAAATAGGACCAGTAACCATAATGTACCGTGGTATCACCACAGGAAAAGCAGTGGCAGTGGAACACCTGGAAGTCGGAAGCAGAGAGCTGGATATCCCGCATCACATGCGAGGCTTTCTGTGCATATGACAGGATAGCATGCTGGAAGCATGCGTCGCCCCGCAGGGCCACCCTAGATGGTGCGCCATCTAGCCCCTGGCCATGTGGGAGACCAAAGGCGTGGCAAATGCACGCCCTGGCTCACTTTGGGGTGGAAAGAACAATAAGCCATCTCCAGCTGACTTTGTACTGGCCCGGACTGACGTCCACAGTCAGAGGGCTCATCAAGAGTTGTGAGGTGCGCCAGGCCGCAAAGCCTTTAGGGACGAAGGCGGCCGGAGATTGGCAGAAGGTGAGACTTGGCAGAAGGTGGCCGTAGATCTGGTGGGGCCATTTTCGGTCACGCTTAGGAGGAACAAGGGGGTGCTGGTTCTCACCGACCACTTCAACCGATGGCAGGATGCACAGGCACTACCTGCTGCCACAGTCTCGGTGGTCGCAAACGCACTGGATGAGCGGGTCTTCTGCTACCTGGGATTACCTGAGCAGACTCACACAAACCAGGGAGCGCAATTCTAGAGCCAACTGATGGCCAAACTGTGCCAACTATGAATCGTAGAAAAAACCCATATGAGTCCTTATCACCAACAGGCCAAACGGAATCGTTGAACCAAACAATCAGGGACTCGGAGACTCCTTGAGGGCATTACTCCTGACTTAGGGACAGGATGAGTGGGACCTGCTGCTTCTTCAGCTGATGAAGGCATATCGAGGCATCCCTTCCTTTCCTCTTTTGCAACTGAAGAGACAGCCAACATGTTGATGTTGGGACGGGAGCTGAGGTTGCCGGACCAGCTGGAAAGCCTCCCCCTACCAAATGAGTTCTTTCCTGCTCACGAGCACACTCTTAAGGTCTAGCAGAGGCTGCAGGCAGTGCATGAGATGCTCCGACAAAGTCAGATGAAGGTGAGACAGGAAGACTGAAAGGAACTACTGCTGTACACCCCAGACGATTGGGTATGGCTCACGAACAAACACCGGAAACGGGGAGAAAATCCCAAGCTGCAGGCAAAGTTTGTGTGACCATACAAGGTCCTGAAGGCCGGGAGAGTCCCACGTATCTAATGAAAGAGCAGGGCCAGTTTTCCATTCAGAGCGAGGAAAGGCTGAAGCCTTTCTATGCCTGCCCGGAAAGGTGGGGACAAGCCTCAGCCACTCTGGAACTAAGGAGGGGCCCAAACATGAAAGGAGCTTGACCCAGCAAGCCGGAGAGAAAACCGGAGGAGGTCACAATTGACCCCGAACCCATACTGCTGCCCCTCAACTTTACTTGGAAATGTTGCTACTACAGGCTGCAAAAAGGTGAGGGCAGGAGATAACGTAGGGAGAAAACCCGACCGCACCAGAGGAGGGAGAACACCAAAGACCCTCTCCGAGTTCCGAAGAAATCAATCCGGTCTCACGGAAAAAGGTTCCGGGAGAACCGGAATCAAACCCGGCAGAGATCGAAGAGACCGCAATGCCAGATCCTATCAACCCTGCAATCCCATCAACTCTGGTCCGGCACAATCCGAGGCCAGCCCGGACACCTAGGAAGCCGGAAAAGTACAGAGATGGTGTATGTTATTCTATGGAATTGCCAAAAAACGG
Organism: Watersipora subatra; assembly: GCF_963576615.1. Lineage (NCBI taxonomy): Eukaryota > Metazoa > Bryozoa > Gymnolaemata > Cheilostomatida > Watersiporidae > Watersipora > Watersipora subatra. The sequence goes on along the minus strand of NC_088709.1, from coordinate 753,299 downwards.
TCTGGAGGTCGCAAGGAAAAGTTGCAAAACGGCTCTCCCTGACGCAACCAAAGTTTTTCTCTTAAAGCACTTGTTTTCTTTAGATGATATCAGAGTGCTGGAAAAGATGGATAGCGAAGGCAACACATTACTACAGGACATGCTGACTTTGGTCACAATTAGCTTGAAAGAAGCTGGAGAAGGGATAGACAGACCAACATCGGCAAACGTGGTGGCCTGCAAGGGGAGTGGCACAGAGTTTGACGTGGCACGAGGACCGAGCTCTGCCGTGTTGGAAATTACTAAAGGAGGAACAGAGACGCTGTTGAATGCAACCCTAACAGAAGAGGGAGTGGAGGACCTGCTCAGTGAGACCCTTCCGGAGGAAGTGGAGGAGGAGTGAGGCATGGCTGCTGTGCGAACTAAGAAGGCAGTGGTGAGGACCATCAAGTACCTGTCTTCCTGGACTGTCACGCAGGTAGAAGAACAGGTGAAGGATGGGAGCTGCAGGATCTGCCAGTTTACAGCCAGCACCCATCAGATCTGCTTTCACATTTTGCAACACTACACCGTGTTTGTATGCCCTTTTGACTGGCAGCACGTGTCGTGGGATCAGATGCTTCTACACCACACTACTCACCAGCAAAGAAGAGTGGAGCCGGTGGTGCATCTGGTCGACCAGGACTCCTGGGAACAGTTCTGCCAGGAGAACATGCGGGGCTCTCTGACGATGGCTGCCTGCACTCTCACTACTCAAAGATGGAGACGCCGTAGCCCACGAGGAGCAGCCCAGCAGGCGAGGACCCCTCCCCCGTTCAGGTTCACCCGGCCTCAACCAGGAGGAGTCAGACGGTCTTGGACTCAGCTGGACCACGCACACTGGCTGAAATAGTGGAAAGGATGTCAGCCTAGTCAGCCAGCCGGGCCTGGCCGCAGCCAGGCCCAGTTATTGGCTCAGTACGCCAAGGATTGGATGACGGCTGCCGAGACGATGCAGACGATCCTGCAGCAAGGGCAACTAAAGGGCCAAGAGCGCCAGTTGTTGCTGGACAAGGTGGAGCATCTCCGCTACAGAGTCTGCCAGTATGAAGCCCTGCCCCAACTGGTGCTCCCTCAAGATATAAATTGGAGACCCTAATCGCCAATGGAGGGGAGTGTATGGTAATGGCATCCATCTGCATTTAGCCAAGCCAAGCTGAGCCAAGCTAAAGCCAAGCCGAGCTAAGCCTGAACCAAGTCAAACCAAAGCCGAGTCGAGTCCAAGCTGAGCCGGACAGAGCCGATCGGGGTCGAGCCAGGCCAAGCCGAACCGGGCCCAGCCAAGTAGAACAGAGGCGGGGCCTACCAGCTATGTACATTGAACATAAGCATGAACATTTGCAGTAGAGAGCAGAGCTGTTCTAGGAGTGTTCATTGCTTGTTACTTGAGAATTCTTGTACAGCCTATGAACTAAGCAGAAAGTATATGTATAAACTCTTGCACCGAGTCTTGTACTAGTGGAGGAAAGTGAAGGTCGCACAAGATCTTTACACAATGAAAAGGATGTACAATTATTATAGTAGATGAGTTAAGTAAATTACCAAAGTTTGGGCTTTTAAATTGATACTACAAAAAAAGCATTAGATCTTTAAATAGCGTAATTTGAGAAAAAGCTCCTAACGATGACAATTTTAATGGGGAAAAATGGAACTTTGGGTTTGATCTCATGTTGAGTAGGATTACTAGTATTTAATTAATTTATAAAAACGTCTCTCAATGATATATTATTTAATTTTGAATTGTGATAATTTTTTGAAGTTTGAATTTTACTAGAATTCATGTCGCAAAAAACATTTGAGTCAAGGGGGTTACGTTTATGTATACTTTTATGCCAGAATCACTAATTCTAGCATAAAGGTCATTCTTGACTTTTATGCCAGAATTAATGATATATCATAACTGTAGCACATAATATCTTAATGCTTAACATGTCACATCTTAAAAACTATTTTTTACCTAATGCTGTTAAGTTATTGTTAATTATTTGTTACTTACAGCCAAAGACTTTGGCTGACAGCTTTTAGCAGGTTATTATTAATTTTTACAAGTTTACTAAATTCTTCACAAAAATTTTTCTAAATTTTGCAAAGGACTAAAAACTTCTGTTTTTCACAATTCTTAGAGTTGATGCAGCAATATGTTGCATCAACTGCTTAGCACTTAAAGGTCGACTTGTGAAAAAATTTACATTCCAGTTATTTAGTATCAAAACATTTACCTTGTCTTACTCTGCTGTGTTGCAGGTACAAAATATGTGAAAAAGTGATTACATGCTTTTAAAAGCTCAAAAACGAACAGATAATCGCCGCCATTACGAAACCGTCGTAGATTGAAATCAGTATATTTCTCTGATGTAGTCATTACATTTGGTTATTGTTTTGTCACATGATGTTGTTACGTAAATTGAAAGTTCAATAGAAGGCTCAGTATAAAACCTCTCGTAGCACTAGTTTATGACAAACACTTAGGATTTCACCGAAGAGCCCTTACTAAATATAGACGCTCGCTAGTTTACAGTTTTGTTTCGGCTTGGTCTAATCGTCTAGCCGTAACCTGATCATGTGGCCCATACTTCCTGCCAAACAGCGTGAATATTTTTCTGCAGCATTTTCGACTACCACAGGTGACCAACAGGCTGGTAATGTTTATCAGAGGATGATATGCACTCTTTTGAGCTAAGGTTAAAAAAAAATTTAACGAATTTTCACTGTCGGTTTTGAGATATCGGTGCTCAAATGACAGCATTACAAAGATGATGAAATAGAAGCGCAAGAGCAATATATATGGTTTCATTGAATGGGTGAAGTATATTTGTGAAAATATTTCAACGAATGAGGTTGCGTGAAAGTGTAAACAGAAGCCACCTTGTACAACTACGTCCCATTTGAGCCGTTTTGGAAAGAGATCCTAATCTACAGCGATCTCGTGATCGCGGCGATTACTGTTCTTATTTGAGCTTCTAAAAGATTGTAATCACATTTTCACATATTTTGCATCTATAATACGGCAGAGTAAGGCATGGTAAATCTTTTGATACCAAAGAACTGTAATACGAACTTTGTTGCAAGCCAACCTTCAAAGCAGTTGTACTTCATGTCAAATTTCAGCACAAACCTGGTAGACACTGGAAAGGGCTTGAGTTCCACTTCCATGAAGTAGGGAGTCTATCAATTGTGCTACAGAATACCTTTCTATCTAACACAGAACTGTTAGTGGTGTAACCTTTTATACATTCATATATACCTGTGAGGTTACCTTCTCCTAGCTTGTACTCCAAGTTTGAAACCTGGAAGGGGGGAGTCTGGCACCAAGACTCTGTAAGAGTGTACAAAATGTAGAATATATGTTAGAGAGGAAAGATCTGTGATATGAGAGCTTGTTTACAAAAAGTTCTCATTGTGTGTTGGCAGAAGCCTGTATGATGCAATGCAACTTGGACAAGCACTTCTGTTTTTTACAGAATCTCTTATTAAACTTGAATATTACCACTAAATTTAACTATATTTACTATCAGTAATTCCACAGAGTAAACTAACCTGGTACACAGAGTATGTTCGAATGGCTTGTCCATCAAGCTGTCTGAGAGTTACCATCTACCAGGCAGTTTATAGAGTTTCTACTAGTCTGGTTCAACATCCATCCATTCACACAACTATATGTAACCTTTGAAGCAAGTAACCAAGGTATTGGAGAAGTAGAGACATTACTGTGAGCTATATCTGGTACATCTCCACAGTGTAGTACTACAATAAACATGATGAATTCATGGAAACGTTCAACATACAAAGAGTTCTGCATTAACATAATATGATCTCGTAGCAAACATATTTCAACAAAGCTCAGATTCTAAGTTTCTATTAAGTAAGTACTTAGTTTATAGCAACTAAAGATACTAGCAGCAGTGTAAATTATTATGTTATGATAATCAGAATCTAGTAATGGTATCACCACATGGTATAAAGTAATATTCATAACCAGTTTCGAGATAAATTGTTTAGAGTGTTATATACCAGTACTTGAAAGCACTAGAGTTAAATTTATATATCATGTGCATTTTAGTAATTTATCATCTATATCTTTATATATACGCTTCATTAACATAATTGGCAATAGAATAAACTGAATAATTACATAATGAATTCGAGTAAATTAATTGAAAAGCTAAATTTTTACAAAAATGTTTACTAAAACAATAGCCGCCTTTTGGGTCAAGATAAAATCGTTTCACGTCAACAGTGGTAGTTAGTAACCCCGAGCAAGCACTTTATGCGTGAGTATTTTAATCAATGTAATGAATATTTGCTCAATGAATCCATTTTATCTAATGCAGCTTGATGATTAGGCCGTCTCTAACTATAGAAGCCCAAAAATCCAATCCAATGCTCTGCAGGTGTTTTATTGTTAGATCTTAACTGGTATAGCTGGTCACATGGTTTAACAAACAGAAAAAAATGACATTCGTGCTTATACGTATATATATATGTATGTGTATATGTATATACATACATATACACAGACATATACACAAACCTATGTGCATACGTATGTACATACATAGATCCATACGTATATACATATGTATACACAGACATATATAAACCTATGTGCATACGCTTGTACATACATATTTACATATGTATATACATACATATACACAGACATATACATAAACCTATGTGCATACATATGTACATACATAGACACATATGTATATACATATGTATACACAGACATATATACAAACCTATGTGCATACGTATGTACATACATATATACATATGTATATACATATGTATACACAGACATATGATCGGGGTAGCAAACACATAGTGATTGAATGGGTTTCATACACATGTAAACATACTGTATATATACATAAACTAATTTATTTACATGTGTATTTACATGTGTATGTCTATGTACACGAGTAATTTGTCAGCAGCCATTAAACTGGATACATTGTAACTAGAAAGAAAAGGTTTTTTGCTGTGATGCTCAACATCAAATAATAAAAGTACATGATATAAAACTGGAATCATTAGAATAATAATAATTATACCGGTAAAGTTAAAATTATGTCATAATGTTTTATCTACAGTTATAATGTTTCGCTGTTCAACCATAATTAATAATACATTTTATTGTATATTGCAAAATACGGCAATGGCAAAATGTCAGCAAGCTGTTCAAATGTGCTGAAGAACACAAAGTTATATAATTCATTGTTATGCATTCTTAGGATTTTGGCTTTTTACTGCACAAAAGCTTAGTTATACATTTAAGTACGCATTGATTCAAGATTTGGCTATGACAATATATGAAGGCTGGTGACCACTTCTGTCTGTCCAATTCTAGTACGAATAGAAAGATCCAGTAATAAGTAAGTAGTAGCTAATAGTTGGGTCTTGACTCGTTCACCAGCTGATCAACTTAGCTTAAAATAGCGTAATGAAACTCTTATAATTTGGACCGTTATTTGGAAAGTAGTGCCTCCTCTCCAGTAGTGTCATAGCTCAATCAATACATGCATAGAGGAGTGTTTGGCGCCTACATTTTTGCTTTTCCAACTTGCTACTGTTTCTATTTACAAACTCATTTAGTGGATTAAAGATTTAAAGATTAGGGATTTAAAGATTAAATAATTCCTTAAATTAAACTTTCAGTGTAAATTAAATTAGCTTAAGTTTAAGTTTGATTTAACTTAGAATTAAATTTAAAAGTTAAAATTTCCTGCACAGTGAAATGTAAATACCTAACCTTTCTCATGCAACCTTCTCTTTAACATCTGTTCAAGTGGGCAGCTTTGTTCTTTTATTACTTCTCTTGTTCTTTCTTGTTTTCACATTTGATCAGAATTCAGAGTCACTCTAGTTTCAGTTGAAATCCTGATGACAAAATGATCAGAGTTTTATAATTAAACAGATTACTAAGCAGGGTCGTAACTAGACAGGAAGTAACTATACAGGAAGTAACTAGACAGGAATTAACTATACAGGAAGTAGCTAGACAGGAAGTAACTAAACAGGAGGTTACTAGACAAGAAGTGAGAGCAAAAAGAACAGGTCTTAAGAATATATCCAGTTGTCTTCCCTCAATAAAGTTCAGCTTTATGCAAGGCAACTAAAACTGTGATATATTTAACAGTGCTGTATTTAGGTTTGTTTGATGCTAAAACTAGTCTCTCCTGTAGAGGTTTTGTATTATAAATTGAACAGATAATACTAAAAGAAATCATGAGAATACATACATATATATTACTAGCTTTATCTAAAAATAAAATTTATTTTTGACTGGTTAGTATTTCAGAGAGCTATTTATATCGCTTGTCGGCAAATGGTTTGTCATGTAAAGATGTTGGAACCATTCTGCATTTCAAACAATACTCAGAAAATGTATGCTTATCTTTTATATCTTTGGAAACAAAATCACATAATACATATATAAGCTTGCTTGATTTACTAAGATTTTGTTATCGGCTGTCAGGATTGCAAATTTATTGTAGTCAATCATTGTGCCCATCAGCAGGCAGCTGATGGAACTCTGCAGTTTCTTTTTTCGTTTTTAAATCTAATGTATGCCGAGCTTTTGTTGATGGGGAACCATTGTTAACTATAATTTACTTAAACAGCTTAATGTAAGTTTGCTGGCCATATGCACAGCATCAATAGTGCCCTACCTAGCTAGCGGTTGTTTCCTCCTAACAAAGATCACACAACTCTACACAAAATAGAGCAACATGTTTAACATACATGTCTGAGTTCTCCAAATCAGCTGGTTTCTTCAAAATAAAATCTTACAAGATGAATGAGCTGCCTTTCAAAGCTGTGATAAAGTATCAACCAAACTAAAACATCTATCAGTAATTAGCAGTGTGTAGAGATTGCGTTAGTTGCATATTTTATAGTAACTTCTTAATAATCAAGTTTACTTTTTTAGTTTGAACCTTTATAAATGTTGAACATGGTAAATAAAAGAATAATACCCTGCTAGGGTGAGTAAATAAGTCATGTTTTATAAAGAAAACCAGGACCAGTCACTACAGTATTATAAGAATATAGCTGAAATTAGCAGTTGTATTTTCAGTTGCACAAAGATCTGGGGAAAGACACACAGACATACGTTTCCAAACATTTTCCTTATCTCGCTTGTCAAAATAAATTGATTCTATCATAGTAGAAACATCCCTCTATGTCTCTACTTAAAATGTACAGTCATGTGCAAAAGTATGAAGCCACCCTAAAAATTTGCATGAACTCAAAGTGCAATTTCAAATAGAGCAAAGATAACTAGTTAAAATATAACAAAGCAAGGTATCAATGTAATCCTCGTAGCCTCCTCCTTAAGATGGCCCCATTTAAAACATGTTATAGAGAAAAAAAGGTAGTACTGATACTGCCTGGCTTCAGAAATCACATCCAGTCTTTTATAGAAAATATTTATACAACCAACAGTATTTTTCAGGGCCACCAACTTGGTGAAAGAGTGTTTCACCTTTGAAAATTATCTAGTGAATTATATAAATGCATGCATAAAACAATAGAGAGCAGCCTATCGTTTTAATTACTAGTTTAGCAAGTTCATAACTAAATTAATCAGATAGAGGACATTCTCAGCCTTAAAATGATACTAATATATTTGCTGTAGCTTTATTCTAAGCTGAATAACAACAGTTTCCAGTCTGAAATTGTAAATACTTCAGAGGTGGCTCCGTACTTTTGCACATGACTGTATGTTTATTTGACATAGAATTTTACTACATTTATTTACATTAATAACATTTATTCACATATATTTACAATTAATCACATTTATTCACATTTACTTACATTTTTCCCATTTACTCACATTAGTTTACATTTATGACATTAACACACGTTTATTCACATCTACTCATCCTTACTCTTTTGTTGTGAGTAGATTATCAAGGTATCAAGGTATCAAGGTATCAAGGTAACAAGGTATCAAGGTATCAAGGTATCAAGGTATCAAGGTATCAAGGTATCAAGGTATCAAGGTAACAAGGTATCAAGGTATCAAGGTATCAAGGTATCAAGGTAACAAGCTATCAAGGTAACAAGATAATGCTTTGATTGCCTACTACTTCATCACTAATATTCTCCAGCTTTCTTTATTTAAAAAAACTCAAATTTAAGAATTTTGGCCACTTGTTACTGCTAGGTAACTTTCTGCTAATTAAGAAAGCATAACAGGAGACTTGTTACTTTACAGTTGGAAGTTGAGTGCATTCAGCTATGACAATGCTGCAAGTTGTTGTTTGCGTTTTGCTTCTACTGACCATTGTACAAGTTGGTCGGTCTGCAGCAGCTCCTGTAGCGTCTCCCCTTATTACAGGAGCCAACACAGGTGCTAGGAACAACGCCACTGTTTCATCAGCATCACAATTATTTGATATAGCAGCTTTAAGAGTCTCAGGCTCATTGACTAGCCAAATTACGACCATGTCACACTCAGCGTATGTAACAGCCAGAGTAAGAAGAAATTCTTCTGCTGCTATCAATACATCAGCATCACAGTCATCTTTTGCCAGCAAAACTAGTACATCACAATCTGCCTCTTTCAGCTCAAGTTCTATATTGAAACATACTGTTTTTTCAACAAATACAATAAAACTGTATCCTTCTACAAGAAGAACAACAACATTGTTGAGTACGTGTAAGTTTAATGCTTTAAATTAAGTTCAAATGATCAAGAAACAATCAGTTGTCAGTATAATTTTAAGAATTAAAGGTTGAATTAACTTGTATGCCAAATTCAAAAGGTGAATACCGAATACAAAAATAGAATAATAATATTTTGATGAATAATTATAACGAGCATTTGATTTTAAGTGATAACATAGCTTATTCTGGAGAGGTAGAGAGTGCCATGAAACAACTAAAAGTTTCTAGTAGTATTTGTAAATGAAATGTTGTAACAGTAGACCTACTTGGAGAGACTGTACATTACAAAGGGGAGCAAGAGAACTCAACACTTTAATTTTTCTGTATGTTAATCTGTATGCATGCTTTTGATGCAGCCAGATCTGAAGGCCCGACCATTTATCATCTAACAAACAAGACTACAGTTTCAACTTCAACTGTGAAAAAATTGACATCTGAAGGATTAACTGAATCTCGCAGTGAGATCCCAAGCACAACTAGAGGAACATCACAAACTGCCTCAATATGTATGTCAAAAATTATTAACAACTTTAATAGTTTATTATCTAGTAAATTAAATCTTTTTACTCCTAAACTAAAGTTGCTGCTGAAGCAAGACGATCACAAGCTCATAAGGTACAGATTATCTACACTCGTCGTAATAGAAAGACAATTCCGATTATAGTGATAATTTAGTGCAATTTGCGAGAAACACAAACTAACCCTTCAACAAATAAAAAGTCATAACTATTTGTAACTTTTGCAAAAAATAAATTACATGTTCTTATATACATTTACACATTTTTAACTAAAACTCTATTTTCTCCTTGGCCTCACCTAACTCCCTCTTTATTATAGTTGTCATCCGGTGTTTAGCAAATCAGATCCTTGAGTACAAACTTTACTTTGAAAGCAACCATACTAACTACTAGAAATTCTCCTGTCATTCAGCCAACGAACAAAGTGATAATGGAAAAAGAAAGGGTACTGCCAGTTGAGAAATGCCATATTAGCAGTCAAATGGCACTGCAGTGCAATAGGATAACTGCAATGGTAGCTGCAATGGTAGCTGTAATGTACTGGGTGTTATTATGTACAACAAACAGCAATAATGAAAGGAAAAAACTATATGTTTATATCTTTTATCTGCATTGGGAGAAATGCAATATTAGAAGCAAAATGGCAAGCTGCTGTGTAATATACACAGGCTGGGGGTTGTATATCATAGCATATCAATATAACAATATCGATATCAATATATATCATCTATTGGTATCTATCTATATCGATATCTATCTATATTGATATCATATATATATCATCAATATATATCAATATACCAATATCAATATATCAATATACCAATGTATGTCATAGCAACCAATATCAAAAGGTTGTGATATTTATCTAGATTTCTGTATTTACCTACAAAAAAATTATGCTGAATTTAAAAATCTAAACATATTTTAGCTGAATGTCATAGAAATTTCTGTATATCTACAAGAAAATGTTGGCCTATTACTTAATTTTGCAGATATTAAAAACGATTTGGCAGTACCGCGATATTGGGCAAAGCCGTAGTACCATCAACAAAAATAATAGCAGTAACATATTGCACACCATCGGTCACTATATACTTTGATCTTGTAAATTCGAATGATTATTCTTATAACTAAATCTTATAATAATCTTATAAAATCAAATAATTATTCTTACAATTAAATATTGTAATAATCTTATAAGAATTGTTAGAAATATCATTGTCATTTGCTTCACTTTCACCGCTTTGGACATTAGTTGGAATACCAAAGTACTCCTTATAAGTGTCCAAAATGTCAGAGTCCGGTAGAATCGGCAAAAAAAAATTACTTTTCAGTACTTCTACGTTAATGACAGAAACCTTTGGCAATTGGACAATGCTATAGACTGGTGAAATGTTCATGTTTTTCTCGTGAAATGCGCACGACTTAATGGTTCTACTTTCTGTTGCACGGCCTTATCAGCGTTTTGTTGGCCGGTCTTAATTTTGACTAAAGAACGCTTGTCAAGTTTTTATTGCAATTTTAGGCAAAATTAATCTGTATATTTATGTTAATCCAATCCGATGGGTTAGTTTTAGAATATTGTCTACAAATAATAAAGACTTGGTAACACATTTAAATAGGTTTATATGTGTTTTGTATCGTTATTATACTTAAACGACTCTAGACAAAAATGGTTAAGTTTTTTGGTGGGATTTTGGTACAAGTTTGGTAACAGCTGTTGACAGACAATGTTTTCGGAGTTGTGTGCGCATATGCATTTAGCATAAAGCTCCCAAGCAATTGCTTTGCTCGTGTTTAATTGTGGGATGATGACTCTACTGCTAGCGTAATACTAAAAACTTTAATACTTGTACACATGACATGATTACAGCAGAATCATCCTGAATGGTTGAAGCTACTATACTTTCAGACACACCTTGGCTGAGACAAAATTTAGACTAAACAAAACAAACTACTGTCTATCATATATTTTAGCTTGTTTTCCACCTCGACATATACGCAACGGTCTGGTTCTTACACGAAAAATCTATGAAAATGAAGAAAAGCTAGATTATGATTGTTTTCAAGGATACACGAAACAGAGAGATGTGATCTGCAGCAAACTAAGCAGTTGGTTAGGACTATCAACAGCTTGTGTTCGCTATACAACAACAAAAAGAACAACAAGAAGACAAGCAGCAAGTGAGTTAAATTCATCAAGTAATAACTCTCTTAATACAATAAGCATTATAATCAGCTCTCTTAATACAATGGGCATTATAGCCAGCTCTCTTAATACAATATACACTTTATGATAAAAATAAGCTCAAAGAACACTTTTTTGAAATTCTTTGGTTCCCAAGACATATTTAGGTTATAAATAAGCTTACAGAATATGAAAATGTGTATATGAAACTTGTATAATATTTTATATTACTGAAGGGTAGCTGAAAACAGTATAGTTTACAGCTGTTAGCTTTTTAGTTTAGTTATACTTTTTACCTGACTTTAAACTTTTACTTTATACTTTTCACTTGATAGCTAATAACTTATGAATTTTAATTGTATATGTAGGTTTTAAGATCTTTCATGACTTTATGCTAAATGACAATAACATGTTTTCAACTCACCTCAAATTTTGTAATATGAACTAATTGCATACAAACTCTGACAATTATTTGTGAAATATCCTTGCTAGCTGCTATAACAACACTAGCAAATTCTTACTGTCAAATTTTAAAACCTGATTTTTTTAAGAATCCTTTAACAACCATAATCATCCAGCTACAAGGTTTTAGTAGTTTTAATATTTCTAGCTGTCTATAAAGTAACCAAAACTGATACAAACATTTTATCTGAAGATTGCTCTTACCAAACATGAAAATATTAGTAATAAAATGTTATGTCTAAAGTTATAGTATGTTTTATATAGATATAGATATATATAGATATATAGTATATATACAGCATATATACAGCATATATACAGTATATATACAGTGTATATACAGCATATATACAGCATATATACAGCATATCTACAGCATATCTACAGCACATATACAGTATATATGCAGCATATATACAGTATATATACAGCATCAATACAGTATAAATACAGCATAAATACAGTATAAATACAGTATAAATACAGCGTATATACAACATATATACAGCATATACATATATACAGTATATATACAACATATATACAGCATATATACAGCATATATACAGCATAAATACAGTGTAAATACAGCACATATACAACAAATATACAGCCTATATGCATCAAATATACAGTATATATATACAGTGTATACATGTATACTGTATATATATATTCGATATATATATGTATATATATATACATGTACATGTATATATATAAATATATATATATATATATATATATTTATCCATATTTCCAGAGTTGGGAGTTGAATAAATATATACATATAATATACATACATACATATACATACATATCTGTACATACACTCTGTACATGAAACAATTAGTAACAAAAACTCATTTTTAGTCATCTCTTACTTCTTTTATACATACATAAATATATATATATAATACATATATATATATATATATATATTGCTTCCTCACCCCGGATACCCCGTATGGGTGGTAGATTCTGCTCTAACTCAGGTCTCCTACCAGAGACCTGGGAGTTTGAGCACTCGCCTCAAGATCTTAGCTGTTCCCAATAGCGCACTTTTCTGCAACTCACCTGAGTTGATTGTTGTTAGTATTTGGGCAAGCCACATTTTATGCGCCGGTGTTATTGCGCCCAGTGCCCCAATGACTACTGGGAATACAGTTGTTCTTACATTCCAGCATTTTTCAATATATATATATATATATATATATATATATATATATATATATATATATATATATATATATATTGAAAAATGCTGGAATGTAAGAACAACTGTAATCCCAGTAGTCATTGGGGCACTGGGCGCAATAATGTAAGATATCATAATATCTCAAAGAAGAAGACCGCCGGAGTTGACCTAAATAATTATGTCAGCTGTATAGGACAACCATTATCTCGTTATAATACCATCACAGTAACATTCCAAGAATAACACTCATTTACGCAAGCTATGCAATGCTTACGGTTTTATTTATATTGACAGACATTGCTGACACTAATTACTATGAACAATGTCTAAAGCCAAATATCTCATCCTGTCTCTGCCTTCAAGATTTATTCTTGATACATTTCATCATACCTAATGATATATTCTGCGGTGAACTTTTGTCGTGCCATCAGTGTCTGAAACATGCAATGTATATTTTGTCTAATGTTGTGCGCCACATATACCAAGTTGTGTTTGGAAATGTTTATACTTAGATGTCAATCATGCTGTCACAGTTTTTGTATATAAGAACGGTTTTTAGCTTTATATGAGGAGTGAATTTACAAGTGATTGCTATGTACACACTGTATTTGACTCAAATATAATATCTCGCTTAATGCTTAGAGTGAACGTCTTGTTTCACGCCGAACCCATAAGTGTGAGGACAGCACCCCCTCACAATAACACCGGCGCATAAAATGTGGTTTGCCCAAATACCAACAACAATCAACTCAGGTGAGTTGCAGAAAAGTGTGCTATTGAGAACAGCTAAGATCTTGAGGCGAGTGCTCAAACTCCCAGGTCTCTGGTAGGAGACCCGAGTTAGAGCAGAATTTACCACCCATACAGGGTATCCGGGGTGAGGAAACAATTTTTTATATATATATATATATATATATATGTATATATGCAGTATATATGTATATATGCAGTATATATGCAATATATATGCAGTATATATGCAGTATATATACAGTATACATATACAGTATATATATACTGTATATATATACAATATTTATATATATATATATATACACAGTACACTATATATACAGTATATATAGGTATATATATAGTATATATAGTGTATTCAAACTGTTGTATTGGAACTTTCTACCCTGACCGGGCCTGTTGTGTACAGAAAGCCTACCGCCAAGCAGAGGTGAAAAGATGCGCAATTGTGCTGAGTTTGCTCTGCCCATCCAGCTAGATCAAGTAGTGAGACCACGTATCGTGGTCAGATCAGGTAGTAGGACAATGTTTGCAAAGCCACAGGTCAAATGATTGGCTGAAAATGATCATGTGACCTGTGACTGCAAATTGATAGTAATTCAACTGATCTAGTAAGCTGCAGTGTTTGCTTTTAATTTTAATCAACTGTAAATTTAACTGTAGAAAAAAAGCTCAAATCATATTAAAAAAACTAAATCTGATTAAAAAAACGTTTTACTATGCCAGGAAATTAGATTATCCTCTTATAAGATTTGTGAATACAGGCCGCTTTAGCCACCTCTGGCTGCAGGTGTTCATGCTACATTGCTTGAGTTATCTATAGTAGCCCAGTGGTCCACTTGTGACTTTAGTTGTGGTACGGTGAGCTATAATGTTAACGATTTCAAGCAAAAAGAGAAAGTGGTTAGACAAACACATGCAACATTGATTCATAGTATAATGGAACATGAGGGGAGGCTGAGTTCAATCTGCATGAATTGCAATGCCAAATTAAACAAATCTAGTCTAAAACCTTCAAATTAAAGGAGCACATCTTTAAGCATCGACTTAAAGAAATACGCTTTGAGTTTAAGGTATACCTCTGTGTCATTCTAATGCTGGCAGTTATTCCAGAGAAAGGTGCTGAATTTTGTTTTTGCTATTTTTGTAGAATTAGCCCTGTTTTAGCAAGAGCACCAACGTTGTCATGCATATCGCTTAAAAAAATGTAACTCATTCCTACTTTAGCCTACATGGCTGATATATTCACAGCTCTTAATCAGCTATGTTAGCTGGTGCGTTGTGGTAGAGTTAACTTAATTTGAGAAAACTCGATAGAGTTTCAAAAAGCTACCATTATGGAAATGGCAAAAAAAGAAGATAACTATGTAAATTTTTTTTCGATGAATCACAGCGTAAGTAAAATCAAAGATGTGTCTAAAATCGGAGACATTTTCGTACCCACGGAACAGAAGCAAGCACATGTCAAGCACTTAAATCACCTTACCAAGTTTTTAAAAAGTTCCTTCTCTATAAGAGGTCATATCTAGAATATGTGGAACAGCTTGGGGTGCTTCACATTTGGGGTTGAAACAAAAGCTGTCATTGGTGAACACCTTAAAAAATCATTGAAATTTAGCAGAGCTTGGATCAACAGCAACTTTTCATAAACATAACTCTCACAGCATTTCGGTGTCAACAAATGGTAAAATATCCAGTTGTTGCTTAGAAGAATTTAAAATTGTGTATTTCATTTGTTACAATAATCCTCAAACTTCCAACTGTTTAGGGAATCCTCTGCAAAAATGCTGGTTATTAAAATCAAAAAAGGAACAGATTATGGTATGAAAATGACATGAGATTGGCACTTGCTAAGGTGAAGCCATACAATTCTGAGCAGGTCTCTCAAAGGCAGCAATAGCAGTCACTTTGATTGGCATGCATATCATGCCTTGATAAAAATATATGTAATATATTGTTAGTTCGTGCATTGTAGTAGTTCTTTAACACTGTTATGTTAATCATCAATTCATTTTGTGCCCCAGCAAAACATACACCTACAGTGTATGTCTTGAATACAAAAAAATCATGTATGACTTTTTAATAAATAAGGGGTTGGTGAAAGTGCCTATAAAACTGGTGATGGCCAGTGCCCTTAACAAGGTTAAGAATTACTGCTCCAAACACAGAGACTATTTTAGCTAAAGCAGGGAAAGAAAACTCTTAGGTTGCATACAAAATTACATCAATGTCTATTTTACATAGACACACATTACTTCAACTGTGCGCACTTAGCATACATTTAAGACATCTAGGGTGTCTACGTATAGAGAATAAGAGAGAATGTTGTTAAAGTACAAATTTAATCTAAATTTAACAACAAGAACATAGAATAGCTAATAAGTGAAAATAAACCCTAGTAGCAGCAAAGATCTTTATCCAATTACATTTAAATATCAAAAATAGATCTCTGCAATTAGTCAGTCTTAATAAGTAAGAGTTGCTCTCTCTCTCTCTCTCTCTTTCTCTCTCTCTCTCTCACGCTCTCTAAAGTGTTAATTTTAGGCTCACTCTTTCATTCTTGTCAAGTAGTTACTATATATCCCAAAGACTTTGGGAAATGCAAGTTAAACAAGTATATTCAAGGACTCTTGAAAGAGTATTTATTCTAAGAATCTATGAATCATTAGTTGATAATCAATATTTAAAAACAAACGGATACATTTTTGTTCTATTATAAAAATATTACATTAAATTTACAGTCACAAGATTTTCTTTCTATTCAGAATGCTCCAGTCTATTTAAAGCTAAACAAGGATTTTCGAGAATAACCTTTTTTAATATTGACTGGAGAGCCAAATTCTAAAAAGATGAGGCTTGAAAAAGTTGAAGGGTGTTATTGAACACCTGGTTGTTATTGTATGTAAGTGAATACTATTACCAATCAAATATGATTATTACAGATAGAGGAAAGGTTCGATGGTTTGCACCGACTGCTGCTGGCTTCTGTTTGTCTCTACTGATGGCTTTATCCGGTTTCCTAGTAAAATACTTGACTAAATTAAAACTAAGGAAACGCAGGTAAGATAGGGTAGAAAAACTACAAACATCTCGAGTGTAACATCATCTAGATCCAACCTTTTACACACATGCAGTTAATATGCTATTTACATACTGTATCCTAAACATATGCATTCAATTAATGTATCTGTTTGCACATTATGTGAAAGTGTACAATGGAACTGATAATAACTTCCTATTGAGATTATAAGCACATATCTTGTCTTTTCTACACACCATAAACACTTTCTGGGTTGTACTCTGTTCTAAATATATAGTAAAAGTGCAAGTTATTGCAGGGTGAAAATACTGAGATACTCGTAGAGATATGGTGAAAGTTCAATTGCACCGGCTGGCATATCTACTATTAAAGGGATTTACACTGTCAGAAGAAGAAATGAAAGCAGAATGTCTACTCTTTGACAGTCCTATACCCTACAATTTATTACAAACATGAGACATATGACAACAGTTTAGTAGTTTTTTTTATGTAGACATGGTAGAAACGTGAAATTCAATTTTTATTGTTTGTTTTATACATGTCTGGCAAAGAATAGTTTGAACCCTGTGCGAGCTGCTGGTTGTATTAAGTAGGGCTTTAGTCAAAGTTCACTATTTCAAAACCAGAAAAGGTGTGAAGACCTCAGATGATAAACTTCTGCATCTAAAGACTTGAAATATGCTAAGGACTACTTCAATTCCAACAACAGAAGTACACTTTTCATTCTAAAACATAAGTGTGTATCTACCAAGTCTACTCTCTGTACAACATGAATAATTATTTACAGAGTATATTATCTATACAGCATGAGTATGTTTCCACAGAGTATATTTACTATACAACATGAGTATGTATCTATAGAGTACATTCTCTATACAACATGAGTATGTATTTACAGAGTATATTCTCTATAAAACATTAGTATGCATCTACATAGTATATTGTCTATACAACATGTGTATGTATATACAGAGTGTATTCTCTATACAATATGAGTATGTATCTACAGAGTATATTCTCTATACAACATGAGTATGTATCTACAAAGTATATTCTCTATACAACATGAGTATGTATCTACAAAGTATATTCTCTATACAACATGAGTATGTATTTACAGAGTATATTCTCTATACAACATGAGTAGGTGTCCACAGAATATACTCTTTATATGCTAACTTGTTGCTATCATAGAGGTACTCGGTCTATTCTTTCTACAGCCTCTTGTTACTATTATGGAAGTATCCTGAAAGAACTTTTGTGTGAAGGATTAGACAAGGATAAGCTAGCTGTCAGATGATTGGCCGTTAATAGGCTAGCTGTCAGATGATTGGCTGTTAATAGTTAGCCTTACAGAAGGCTACTGGCTGAGACTGAACTCATGCTCAGCTAGTTAAACAAGGAGTTAGTTTTCTCTATTATATTTTTATTCAGAAAGTAGTACAAACTTGCCTATGTTAACATCTAGGTAGATAGTAAGACAGCTGAGATTCTAGATGCTTGTGCTATACTATGACAAACTCTTTTGTCTTTAAATGGCTCATCGATGCAGCAAAATGCTTTCATCGGTGCCAAGCCTACTCTTTTCTCATATTAGTATCAGAGTCAATCCTCTCTTATGTCAGTTAGGTTCCCTTACTATTAACACAGAGCTTTCCTAACACTCTAAACAATGTAATACATATTTATTTAAATAAGGTTTTAAGGTTTTAGCATGCATGCTCATATTTAGGTCATTTCTTATACATGTAAAGTAGAATATTCTTTTTTTCTGGTAGAACAGAATATAATTTCTTCTGGTAGAGCAAATTAATACCTAGTGTAACTGTTCTTCAAATCTGACATTAGTGTAGAGGATGATATTATGAGTGAGGGTAGAGGTATGGTCAGGTAGGCAGGCTTGCTATTTCTTTTTAATTAGCTGTGCAATTTTCTCATCTTCGTGAACTTCAAGCAAGAGCTTAATGGAAGGGATCCAAAAATTGTTGAAAAAATGGACTATTATTGAGTCTGAACCTGTATTTCTGTGAGAACTTCAATGCAATTCAGTCAAATACAGTTCTTGTCAGGTTTTGCTCAGCTTGCGTCGTTATCTGAATTACTCTCGCATGCGATTTTATATAAAGTTTCATTTTTGGTGTCTGTGTTGATTTTTATGGTTAGCTAACCTGAGTTCCATATAAACTAATATGTAAAAGAATACAAGTCTAATATTTGAACGTCTTGCGTGCAAATTTATACAGTGAAAGCTTTAGAAATTGGTTGCACAGGTTCTCAGATACAATGGCATCATTTCATACAACTTCTTATTCCATGTCAGCTCAGTTTGCTTTTTGGCATGATTATTTCGATAGCATTACTTAGAAACGCTGTATCTTAAGCGGTCAGCTGGCGCGAGCAAATATATTTTAATATAATCGCACAGTTCTACTCGGCAGGCAAAAAAGGTATAGTCTTCATTTGTCAAAGTGTCATGCCAATCTTTCAGAGTTTTTGTACAGAGGGTGTGTGAGAAATAGTGTCTGTATTGAGACTGACAGACACCAGCTGCCATCATAGTACTCAAACTAGGTAACTACACAGTGTCTCTAATATCCAATGGCAGCAGCTGTTAGTTTGTAGGTCACTACACAGTGTCTCTAATATCCAATGGCAGCAGCTGTTAGTTTTTAGGTCACTTGACATTTAACATCCTCTCATTCAATAAACCTTTAACTGTCCAAAATGATTTAGCGATGCAGCAATAAATGGCTAACTAATATGGCAGCACAGCTAGAAGTAATTTCTGAATGATACATAGTACCTCATCCTAAAAACAGTCAGTTATGTGACAAAAAGTTACACAAAGTGAAGCTATTTGGTCAGGAATAGAAACTTTTGGTTCATTTGAAGGAATGAAATAGAGCAACACGCCTCAACATCAAAGAATAAATTCTCATATAGCCAAATAGTTCCTACTGCTTGCAAATAAGCAAAGCTAGTTCTAACATCAAGGGTCAAGGTCACCTTAGAATATTTTCCTCAAAGAGAAAAAAAAATTAAAATACTGATAGCATTTGCTGTTTTTGCAAAAAACAAAAATGGTGAAAGTGATTCTGCAGGGGTTAGTTGTTTATTAGAACTATAACATTCCTTTTACTAGTGACCAAGAGTACAGAGTATAAACTGTGCGCTAGTAGTAAGAAAATATTTCATTGGCGAGTGGCGATATATGATTATAGCATAGAAAGCACCTCAAGGGTCTACTAGATGCACCAGATTATGGAGCATTATGGATTTGATCAACCTTTCACCTTTTACTGGCAGCAACAGCCTTAATCTATCTCTGTGGGTTCATTATTTTTTTAAAAAGACTTGATTTACTTGAGCTGCTCACAACGACATATTCTAATCACAAGGCACTGACCAATTATACATGTAATAACATATATCAAAAACAGGCAGTTTGAGTAATTCTAGTTAAGTCAGAAAGAAGAGTATGTCCATGAACACTTTTTAGTAATCTTTTGTTTTTAACGAGGCTGTTGAAAGTGACACAAAAGTTTATAGCAATATTTAATTTTATTGCTATATCATTATATACTATATTACATATATCATTGTATATATTTTTAAACATCCTAATCAATATTTACATGTACTTTAACAAATGTTACAAAGTTACATATTATTGTCTCACGACCAAACACAAACGAAGCGATTTACTTGGGAGATTTATGATAAATGCACATGTGCACACAACTCCCGAAAAATTATCCATTAATGGCCGTCACCAAACCCTTGTAACGAAATCTTATCAACAAATTTAACTATTTTTCTGTAAAGTCATTTAAGTATAATAATGATACAAAACACATATAAACCTATTTAAATATGTTATTAAGCCTTTGAAAGGTTACCGCAAATTCCTTAAACTTACCCACTTGAACGGATTATACACAAATAGACAGATTTATTTAGCCAAAAATCGTTATTAAAACTTGCTAAGCCTCACTTTTATTAAAAGTAAGACCCGAAATTAAAACGCCGAGCGACAGAGAATAGAATGATTAAGTCGTGCGCATTTCACAAAAAAATAACATGCACATTTCACCAGTCTATAGCATTGTCGAATTGCCAAAGGTTTCTGTAATTAACGTAGGCGTACTGAAATCATTTCATTTTTGCCGATTTCAAAGTAACTGGCATTTTAGACACATTTGAGTACTTCGGTATTCTAACTGATGTCCAACGCAGTGTAAGTAAAGGAAATGACGATGATATTTTTTCTAACGGTTCTTATGAGATTATTACAATAATTAATTATAAGTTTGGATGACTACAGAACAATGACTACGTAGTTCAGATTTTATAAAAATCTATATAAATATCCCAACTTTGTGATACTGTTAGCTATGACGTTTTAAAATGTAAACAAAATCGTGCATTGGTTTTATTTTATTACTATATTAATAATATTGGTTATTCTAATAATATCAGTGCATTTTACTTCTAATATTGGCCAATATAGCATTTCTCCTATTGCAGGGGAGAGATATAAACATATTATCTTTTCCTTTCATTTTTGCTATTTGTTGTATATAATAACACCCACACCCAGTACATTACAGCTACCATTGCAGTTATCCTATTGCGGTGCAGTGCCATTTGACTGCTAATATTGCATTTCTCAACTATCAGTACCCTTTCTTTTTCCCAATATCACTTTGTTCGTGAGCTGTATGAAAGGGGAATTTCTAGTTATTATTGTTAGAAGGCCTTAAATTATTTAGCAATAGATATTTAACAAAAGAGGAAGGAATTTCGATCTACCAATAATTATATTAGTGGCAAGATTTGTTTTCGCAGCAATTATTAGGCTATGAAAAGCAAGTTTAGCAAAGGTTTCAGGCAACAGATAATGACGTAGTGCTAATGCACTGCTCAGAGCATCCCATATTTGGGTGAGTCAAGAAGGTAGCTGGGACACACAACAAGAATTAAAACTTCTCGTGTTTGTCTTTGTCCTTGACCTTTGTTACTGCTCGTGCACGGATAGGCTGGGTGATTAAGGATTCTTTCATCAAGAAGCAACTCCTGATTTAAATGAAGTTTTCTTCTTCATAGTTTATGTAAGATTTTACTGACTTTGTTGCAGTCACACGTATTTCAACTCATATTAACTGTTTCTTTCTGCTCCTCAGTTTTGGAGTTGGGTAACCTTCACAGCTCTTCAATTGCTGTCCCGCGCACATAAGATAGCAAGTTCATGTTTCTGATAAAACTATAATTACTGTACATATACTTACTTCCCCTTATCTGTCTATTTTACTTGCATCTACCGTGGTGTACAAACTACTTGGGTAACCTACAGATGGCAGTGTACACACTGTATATATAAATTAATATTTCGCTGCAAGACATCATCTTTTCTAAAAAATCTTGTTACAAAGATAGAAAACTATACATTTTATCATTTATAGCTTTGCTGTGCCTCCAAAGGCAATCGAAAATGTTGTAAGTCAAAGAAAAAATATGATGAATAATTTAAATGAATTACTGAAACCAAAGACTACTACAAACCATGCTGCACCTTTTTGTGTGTTTGAGAGACATTTTAGAGATAAACACTTGAAGGTTAGCTAACAAGTTCAATATTTCTGTTGAAATAAACTACTTTTCTACTAGCAACGCTGAAGGTGATTGAGTTATGAACTTGGGTCATAGTTCCCTCTAGTGTATTGATGAGTAAAAATAGAGATATCAGATTAGCTCTATCCTGTGTACTGCTTGCCTGATTGTAAACAGCACAAGGATTATCTTTGCTTAGAGCTTTAGTGAAACTTATTGGTTTATAGGAAACATTTTATGTTTTGCTATCTCTTGCAGGCTCCTTATGCAAACCTTTTTGCTCTTTGCCGTCAGCATTTTATGGGCTAGTGGTCAGACTGTCAGACCTCATATTCTATGCAAGGATGGCACTGTGAGTGTGAAACCAGGTAGCGCAGGTCTCATAAAGCACGTGCCAGAAACAAGGTCAGAGGCATGTTCTCTGCGAATACGAGGATTCTTAACTAGCGATTATATAAGCATTCCAGGGATAAACAGAGCCCAGACTCAAAATTGTAACTTAGACAAGAAGCTGATGATCAATAATGAGCACTATTGTATTGGTGGCATCCAATCTGTCAATACTACCATAATTCGTACTGAGCATGGAGAACTAAACATCACATTTTGGTCACCTGAAACTGATGAGTTTTTGCTGCAATATTATAGTCAGGGTGAGTTATTATAGTCAGTGTGAGTTATTATAGTCAAGGTGAGTTATTATAGTCAGGGTAAGTTATTATAGCCAGGGTGAGTTATTATAGTCAGGGTGAGTTATTATAGTCAGGGTGAGTTGTTATAGTCAGGATGAGTTATTATAGTCTGGGTGAGTTATTATAGTCAGGGTGAGTTATTATAGTCAGGGTGAGTTATTATAGTCAGGGTGAGTTATTATAGTCAGGATGAGTTATTATAGTCAGGGTGAGTTATTATAGTCAGTGTGAGCTATTATAGTCAGGGTGATTGATTATAGTCAGGATGAGTTATTATAGTCAGGGTGAGTTATTATAATCAGTGTGAGTTATTATAGTCAGGATGATTTATTATAGTCAGGGTGAGTTATGCTTCAGTGACTCCTTGTTTCCTGTTGTTGAGAAATAACTCGATTCATGCCAAACAGTGGGGATATTTTTACTCCCCACATTTTTTCCTTGTTCTAGTTGGCATGACTTTAGCGGTTTGAGATCCAGGCAATTAATTACTATTATAAAATGGTAAAAAGGTCATATTTCAAATTCTCACTTTCAAATATCTTTTTGTATCAAGGTCATCAGCGTGCCTTGTCCTCTCAAAAACAGAAAAATAAATATTAATTTTAGTCAAATAGGTATTTTCTAATTGGTTTATTCAGAGATGAAAGTTTGACCAAGACACTTGTGCATATCAGTTAATGAAGAAATGTTTAGTCTATACTCATAATGCCAATTCAGTAACATGGCAACGCTGTTTAGAGCACTAAAGTGCCGAGACAAGAGGTGAATTATCAATCAGAAATGTCTTACTAGTTTTAATCAGTAATAAACAAGAAAATGTCAAGTTCGTAAAGTTGGTGAGCAGTTTTGTTGTTATGTTCTGTTTTATGTTAATTTTGGTTATAGGTGAAGTAAAGATTTTTTATTTATACAGAAAATTAAAATTATTTCTCTGCAAAATGAAAATGAAAAAGCTAAAAAATATGTTTATGTAGTTGAGAGTCTTTGTGAATTTTAATAAGTATTCTAACAAGAAAACTCAATGCGAAAAAATAAATAAATGTAAGAATAGAGTTGAAACAAACATTAAACTTTAAAAAGTATCATCTGCCACACAAACTGGTAAATTGGTAAACTGATGATATGGCTTAATGTGTACATTGGTGTAAAGATTTATTGAATGTACATATACATTCACACCAGCAGCTGCTCTCATCTATAAAAACATCTGAGCAATTCTACTCAACCCTGAGAAGTTTGGCGTAATTGTTTATTTGTTGTCGCTATGGTAATACTTAAACCTTCTTGTGAGATTAAATTGATGGAGAACCATCACATCCTGAAGATTTGTAAAGATGCAGAATATAATAACTACTGTGGATATGGTTTGACTGACTCCTATTACTAATGCTACAGTGGTTATTTGTGGAGAAGACGTTCAGCTGCCAGAGAAAGCTGATGCACAGCAACTATCAGGAGTTGTTGTCAGCTCCTACAGCCTACAGAACTCAACTCTGACAGACAAGTGTGAAACAAACATCCTTAATCTTCCTGCACACGCTCTCATACAACTAGATCTGCTTTATACAAAGGGCTCCTCGGTGAGGATCAAAGTTGGTGGGAATGTATTTAACAGCTCAGATCCTCCTGGTAGCAAAATCTTAGTAGCTGCTAGTGAACAGATCACCCTACAGCAAGAGAAACCAAAAGCTCATGACTATCCTGCATTTGTTACTCGCTTCAAAGGTATGATAAGTGTGATTGCGTGAACTTACCTTCTTGTGAGAAAATACAAATATACATACCTTATACAGTATATGTATTTAAAACAATTTATAAAATGGCTAAAATTAATTGCAGTACAACACTGTTCCATATGGTTAGTCAATCAAATTAAAAGAATAGGTTTAAATCTGAGCAATCCATACTCATCAAGTGCTAAAATCAGGCGCTATTAATTGATACAATTAAACTGGTTGTATACATATTTATACATATACATGGCTTGCCTCCATAAAACTCTATTCAGGCTATCTTCACTTAGATTAAAGAGGTTTATGTAGTGAAATGTTACATATGTATAACAGTGCATAAGTTTGAACAGAATATGCGTATGCACAGAGTGTGAGTGTAAACACAACATGAGTGTGAACATAGTATAGGTGTGAACAGAGTATGAGTGTGAACACAGCATGAGTGTGAACAGAATATTAGTGTGAACAGAGTATGAGTGTGAACATGTATGAGTGTGAACAGAGTATTAGTGTGAACAGAGTATAAGTGTGAACAGAGTACGAGTATGAACAGAGAATGAGTGTGAACAGAGTAAGAGTGTGAACAGAGAATGAGTGTGAACAGAGTATGAGTGTGCACAGAGTATGAGTGTGAGCACAGCATGATTGTGAACATAGTATAGGTGTGAACAGAGTACAAGTGTGAACAGAGTATGAGTATGAACAGAGTGTTAGTGTGAACAGAGTATGAATGTGAACAGAGTAAGAGTGTGAACAGAGAATGAGTGTGCACAGAGTATGAGTGTGAACACAGCATGATTGTGAACATAGTATAGGTGTGGACAGAGTATGAGTGTGAACAGAGTATGAGTGTGAACAGAGTATGAGTGCGAACAGAGTATGAGTGTGAACCGAGTAAGAGTATGAACACAGCATGAGTGTGAACAGAGTATTAGTGTGAACAGAGTACAAGTGTAAACAGAATGTGAGTGTGACAGAGTACGAGTGTGAACAGAGTTTGAGTGAGAACAGAGTACAAGTGTGAACAGACTAAGATTGTGAACATAGTATAGGTGTGAACAGAGTATGAGTAAGAACAGAGTAAGAGTTTGAACATAGTATAGGTGTGAACAGAGTATGTGTAGGAACAGAGTAAGAGTGTGAACAGAGTAGGAGTGTGAACAGAGTATAAGTGTGACAGAGTATGAGTGTGAACAGAGTGTGCATGTAAACACAACGTGAGTGTGAATATAGTATAGGTTTGAACAGAGTGTGAACAGAGTATGAGTGTGAACAGAGTATGAGTGTGAACAGAGAATGAGTGTGAACAGAGAATGAGTGTGAACAGAGTATGAGTGTGAACAGAGTATTAGTGTGAACAGAGTATGAGTGTGAACAGAGTATGAGTGTGAACAGAGTTTGAGTGTGAACAGAGTTTGAGTGTGAACATAGTATGAGTGTGAACAGAGTACAAGTGTGAACAGAGTATAAGTGTGAACAGAGTATGAGTATGAACAGAGTATGAGTGTGAACAGAGCCTTAGTGTGAACAGAGTATGAGTGTGAACAGAGTATGAACAGAGTATGAGTGTGAAAGAGTATTAGTCTTAACAGAGTATGAGTGTGAACATAGTTTGAGTGTGAACATAGTATGAGTGTGAACAGAGTACGAGTGTGAATAGAGTATGAGTATGAACAGAGTATGAGTGTGAACAGAGTATGAGTGTGAACATAGTATTAGTGTGAACAGAGTACGAGTGTGAACAGATTATAAGTGTGACAGAGTACGAATGTGAACAGAGTTTGAGTGAGAACAGAGTATAAGTGTGAACAGACTAAGATTGTGAACATAGTATAGGTGTAAACAGAGTATGCGTAGGAACAGAATAAGAGTGTGAACAGACCATGAGTATGAAAAGAGTATGAGTGTGAACAAAGCATGAGTATGAACAGAGTATGAGTGTAAACAGAGTGTCAGTGTGAACAGAGTACAAGTGTGAACAGAGTACAAGTGTGACTGAGTACGAGTGTGAACAGAGTTTGAGTGAGAACAGAGTATAAGTGTGAACAGACTAAGATTGTGAACATAGTATAGGTGTGAACAGAGTATGAGTTTGAACAGAGTATGAGTGTGAACACAGTATGAGTGTGAACACAGCATGAGTGTGAACAGACTAAGATTGTGAACTTAGTATAGGTGTGAACAGAGTATGCGTAGGAACAGAGTAAGAGTGTGAACAGAGTATGAGTGTGAACAGAGTATAAGTGTGACAGAGTATGAGTGTGAACAGAGTGTGAGTGTAAACACAACATGAGTGTGAACATTCAGATCTTCACAGAGCGTGTCACTCAGATTAAATGTCTAAACATTTACTAAACATCAATATTAGTCAATATTAATCAATAACTGATGTAATAAAATAAACACTTGCACATTTCAGTACTCGTCTGTGGTGACATTGACGAGTTGGATCATGGCATTATCTTGGGAGCTAGTCAGCCTTGGCTCGTTGGTTCAGTCATTAAATATGGCTGTGTTGATCAATGGCAGATCAAAGACTCTACAAAGATAATAGAATGCAAGCTGAGTGAGACTACTGAACAACCGGAATGGGTTGCTGACAGCAGCACTCAAGTTCAGTGCATTCCAGGTATGTTTATCAGTTTCTTCACTTTACTACTGCTGCTCTCAGCAGCACAAGTTCAACTTCCAATTAAAATTCACCAGAGAGAAACCATCAGAGATGTAAAATATTTATTTAAAAATGTGCTTATCACAAGTAGTTTTTGATATAAAACTGTTAAAATAAGTGTTACAGTTTGCGGAGACAGTTATAATTGCTGTCTCCAATAATTGGCTGCCACTGGTATGCTGTATGTGTGTTTGGATGTTCATAATAATAATATGAACGTTAATAATATAATAAAAATAATAATATGCATTTAATACAACTGTTCAGGTAAATAAATTGACTGCTCCTTTGACTGTAAAATTAAGTAAAAGATTGAGGTGAGATAGTCCTTTACTAAAAAGACAGACTCTGATGAAAGAACTTACTTTTTTCCTAATCAATTGGCAGTAAAGTTTTTCTAATAAAATTTATTTTTTCAATTGGTTAAATGCTTTAAACTACCCAACCATGTTTAAAAATAATTTTGATTCATGAATTTAGACATATGCGTAATTAATGGGTTTTATCATATCTGGTTGTAATGTATGTTATAACGGTATTTCGACATTTTTGATAATTCATCGTATTCAGTACACCAACTGCCAAATTTAACTTTCAAGAAAGTTTTTTAGTAACATCGGTTGGCGAAAAACAGTTTCAGCTTAGTATGATGAGGACAAAAAGGCATCGTGTTTAATAGACTAAGGCAGAAAATTCTTGTAACAGGGCCATCGTAACCCGTGGACGAGCTGCATTAATTAATAATTTACCGTGTGCAATCGCGCAAAGAGTGTACTGCAGTATATGGTAAAAGTGACAGGAATGGTAACAACAGCGTAGCTTATCAGTTAGGGGCACTTGTTTACAAATTTGCAGAAGCAATCTTCGTGAGTTTAAATCCAGTACACAGTGCATGTTTCATTTCTCGATTTTAATCGCTATAGCTGGACAAACACCGAAAGACAGACAAACTTTGAGATTTATATAGAAACATCATAAGAAACATGACCAGGAACATAAAAAATTTCTCTAGTAGACTGAGTGAGCATTTGCTGTTTTAGGTATATGATAGAATTTCAATAGAGCAGGAAATGTACTAAATCTGGCAACAATTTTCTGATCATATCAGTTAACAACTGAATATACACATAGACTTAGGTTTGGATGAATCAGTTTACATTGAATTCAGCTCTATAATTGGTTGACAAGCACAGCATAAGTGAGCTCGCATTGCCTATGAGTTCAATACAAGGTGGGAAGGTTGTGGCAAAGACTGTAGACTATCTAAAGTATAAAAGCTGAAGGGAACTACGAGTTTACGGATCATGTTCAAGGAATGATGTAATGTGTTTGGAATGCGTAAAGCTTGGAACAAAGCAACCTCCATTTTTTATCTAAATATGGTGACTATAAAAAATGTGACGAGCACCAATCATATCTCTCGTAGCCGCAACAGACAATATTCTCTATCAGGAACTAATTAATCATCTGAATGCACATGTCACATTGAATACACTAACAGAGTTTTAGCATTGGTTCAGATGGAATGGAATATGATAGACAACAGTTTTAGTTTAAGACAGGCGCAATAGAAGTGTATAGAACAGCACATGCCACTTTATTCCGTTATAGTTGACTTTGAAAAATGTTTGATTATGGTTCAAGAATAAATCTGTAGCAGATCTCCAGAGTTTTATACACAAAGAAGCTCATCAGAAGATGAGTAGACCAGCAAACATATCCATGAATGATCAGTCTAAGCTTCGTTGTTACATTATATCTTCGTGAAGAGTTGTCTTTACTTTAAGGTAGCGTTGTTTCTTCTTGTAGAGCTATCTTTACTTTAAGGTAGAGTTAATATTTCCTGTAGAGATAGTTAAACTTTAAGGTAGCGTTAATTCTTCCTGTAGATATATCTTTACTTTAAGGTAGAGTTATTATTTCCTGTAGAGATATCTACACTTTAAGGTAGCGTTATTTCTTCCTGTAGAAATGACTGTACTCTAAAGTAGGGTATTTCTTCCTGTAGAGATGTCTTTACTCTAAGGTAGGGTTTTTCTTCCTGTAGAACCGTGGTGCTACGACTCACCCGCTGACATAGACAATGCAGAATATAGACTAAGTGGAGACAATCTCGTTGCTACATATGCCTGTTTGGAAGGTTTTACTACGGGCCATTCCATATCAGAGAGCATCATACAGTGCAGATCAACTGACCCTCATACACAACCTTGGACTTGGAGCTCTGCCAATCTTGTCTGCAGCCGAGGTAAAAATCAACTATTAAATGAAGCTCAACGCAATAAAACTCAATTAGTGAATAGACATGTAACAGTACCAACCAAAAATAAATAGAGCCTCTTTGATGATAGCCTTTTTGATATCTGAGATTAGCGTTTGCCAATTTCAAAGTGCATTAGCTGCAAGAGAACAGAACGGGACATCCCTAAAAGCTGCAAGAGAATAAAACGTTAGGACACTATTAGATGTCAAGATAGTCTATTAGGCAGCAAACCTTGAGCTGATGATTACTGTTCTCTCTAACTTGTGAACATATTTTTGCTGTTCTTCCTGTATTTGAGGTCAGTTTAGGCTGAATTATTTCCTGACTAATGAGATGATCGGTAGTCTGCACTTTTTTACCCAAAAATAAGTCTCTAGGCATTTCTTTCCTATTATTTGACTCAATAACTTTATGAGCACAGGCGGAAAAGGAAACCTTGTTTAGACTTTGATGCTGTCAAGTAATTGATCTCTTGAGGCATTTCCTTGGGCGCTTTTAGTGAAATGCCAAGTGCCAGGATATTACGAAGATATGGAGCACGGTTCTATAATAAAACAAGATTACTATGTTGGAGATGAGCTGAGCTACAAGTGTCACCATAAATACAGATCAGAGACTCTAGTACTGTGTACTCACCAAGGGACCTGGTCTGTGGCTCCCTCATGTGTGCTCACAACGAGTAAGTTGGCATAGTAAAAGTTGGTTGGACTGCTTGTTTCCTTTACTTTGAAATATAATTGCAATTGCTCTATATCTGATATTTAAGCCATTTTTCACGATAAAAAATAAATACAGTAATTTAACTATTAGCTAAATGTTACATGGCATTAAAATATAAAAATTCAAATTCATCTATGCGTATTGTAGGCTCAGTGTCAACAGCATTTGTCACAGGAATCTGTCTGCTGGTCGTTGGGTTGGCATTAACCATATATGGTGGTTTCACTTTATTTCTGAAGATGAGAAAAAAGTAAGTTACTCCACTCTGTTGACTATAAATCCAAATAATAGTGTCAAAATGCAAGATATTATGCTCTGTGTTATATACCTAACATGAAATCACTTAGCTAGAGTTTATTTTGAAGAATTTATTACCTTTCTTGCATAAAATTTCCCGATATTCTGTTCGAAGCATGCGTAGAAGATTGAACTAGTAGCTGGAGGAGCTGTAAATGGTTGGGTTATAAGTATGTCACAACAAGTTGTGCATTATTATTATTGACAAATCGCAGATAAAAAACTTTTTTCAATTTATCATTAGCGAAGATAAGGACAACTTATTGTTTTGTATTTTGGGTAAGTCATCAAACTGAAGTAGATGCATGTTTGAACAAACAGACTTATACCATTCAGCGATTAGTTGTTTAATATCCACAATAACATTCTTTGATTGAGCATACATGTTTGACTTTTCAAAAACACTTGAGGAGGTCAGTATAAGAATGAGTAAAATAGGTGTGTGCTTCTGTCTGGCCAGTTTCACAAGGCAGTGTTGTGAAGAAAAAACTTGATTTTCATCCAATGCTTTGCATTTATAAGTCATAAAACAAACTGATTTTTTCGTGAGTCTTCAGTTGGCATGGAAACTGATGATTAGCCAAGTTTTAATTCATCAGTTATTTGAAGCGTTGAAGAGCATGAGTCTAGTATGATGGTATGACTTTGAAGGGGAAAGTATGGAGTTCTTACCTCAAATTCTATAAGCCTATCAATCATTCTTTATGATCTGCTAATAGTCGTTCTCTAACTGCCTAGTCCAGCGCTCAAACTAGCTCGGTTCTAAATCCTTTGAAACAGTTCAAATTAGCAAATCAAATCAAAACAAAATAGTTGGCATCTTTTTTCAAGCTATCTAACTTCTGGAAACCTGTTTGACCTGAAAATTGTAGGTCGGATCTGTTTGACTGTCATTACAGTGGGTGGTTATTATTAAATAATTATTAATTAATTATTAAGAATTATTATTAATATTAATGTATAATAATAATGCTAATAATATTATATTATTATTCAATATTCTATTTATATTTATAGTCTGTTAATAAAACAGATGTAAAACATTGCACAAAGTATTCTATTTATTTTCTATTGATCGTTGTACGCACGTTGTATCCACAATGTCTGTGCGTTGCAATCGCCTTGTATGTGCATTATGCACGTGTTGTATATGCGTTGTATGCTTGTTGTACCAACCTAAGATGAACCATTACCATTATAATAAGCATTGGATAGTTTAACTTTCCTGCACACAAAAGTGTTGGAAATACTAGACCATGATCTAAGTAATGTCAGATTATATTGTCACTTGTGTGCTTTTGAAGGCCCAACATCAACTGTTTGATGGCGAGTAGAAATCAGCAGAAGAACCGTAGTTGTTTACAGCTGATGCCTATGGTCAAGGCTTTTAGTTTATTTTCTCTGAGACTTGACAGAAATATTTGGACCAGTGAAAATTTAAAAAGATGAACATTAGATACCAACAACATCAATGACCAATAAATAGTCAAGGATTAGATACCAACAACATCAATGACCAATAAAAAGTCAAGGATTAGGTACCAATGGCATCAGTGACATCAAATGGTAATAGCAAAAGTGACCAATGAAAAGCCAAGGATTAGGTACCAATGGCATCAGTGAACAATGAAAAGCAACTTATCAGATGTTAATGATATCAGTGACCAATGAAAAGCAACTTATCAGATATTAATGATATCAGTGACCAATGAAAAGCAACTTATCAGATGTTAATGATATCAGTGACCAATCAGTGAGCGTTAAAGGCTGAGAATTGATTAGACTCAACATGATCTAACAAAAGATCAAGCAACAGATTTTACTAAAAACCCTTAGCCTTAGGTTTATAACTGTTTCTGTAATATTTTCAGATGCACCCGCCCGGATGCTGACAATCCAGTTGATGTCCCTCCTCGAGGTGATATTATTGGGGTTGCTTCTGTATTCTTACCGTTACGTCGCATGTGTGATCATATTTTATCTAGTTGTTAATGCGTTCAACACAATGCATTTACAAGTCTACCACTCTTCCCTCTTTACAGTCTACCACAACTGCCTTTTCCCACTCTCCCCTCTTTACAGTCTACCGCAACTGCCTTTTCCCACTCTCCCCTCTTTACAGTCAACCACAGCTGCCTGTTCCCACTCTCCCCTCTTTACATTCTACCACAACTGCCTTTTCCATGTATTTCCTCTTTACAGTCTACCACAACTGCCTTTTCCTACTCTTCCCTCTTTACAGTCTACCACAACTGCCTTTTCCCTCTCTCCCCTCTATACAGTCTACCACAACTGCCTTTTCCTACTCTCCCCTCTTTACAGTCTACCACAACTGCCTTTCCCACTCTCTCCTCTTTACAGTCTACCACAACTGCCTTTTCCCACTCTCCCCTCTTTACAGTCTACCACAACTCCCTTTTCCCTCTCTCCCCTCTTTACAGTCTACCACAACTGCCTTTTCCCACTCTCCCCTCTTTACAGTCTACCACAACTGCCTTTTCCCACTCCCCCGTCTTTACAGTCTACCATAACTGCCTTTTCCCACTCTCCCCTCTTTACAGTCTACCACAACTCCCTTTTCCCACTCTCCCTTTATAAAGTCTACCATAACTGCCTTTTCCCACTCTCCCCTCTTTACAGTCTACCACAACTCCCTTTTCCCACTCCCCCGTCTTTACAGTCTACCACAACTGCCTTTTCCCACTCTCCCCTCTTTACAGTCTACCACAACTCCCTTTTCCCTCTCTCCCCTCTTTACAGTCTACCACAACTGCCTTTTCCCACTCCCCCGTCTTTACAGTCTACCATAACTGCCTTTTCCCACTCTCCCCTCTTTACAGTCTACCACAACTGCCTTTTCCCACTCTCCCCTCTTTACAGTCAACCACAGCTGCCTGTTCCCACTCTCCCCTCTTTACATTCTACCACAACTGCCTTTTCCATGTATTTCCTCTTTACAGTCTACCACAACTGCCTTTTCCTACTCTTCCCTCTTTACAGTCTACCACAACTGCCTTTTCCCTCTCTCCCCTCTATACAGTCTACCACAACTGCCTTTTCCTACTCTCCCCTCTTTACAGTCTACCACAACTGCCTTTCCCACTCTCTCCTCTTTACAGTCTACCACAACTGCCTTTTCCCACTCTCCCCTCTTTACAGTCTACCACAACTCCCTTTTCCCACTCCCCCGTCTTTACAGTCTACCACAACTGCCTTTTCCCACTCTCCCCTCTTTACAGTCTACCACAACTGCCTTTTCCCACTCTCCCCTCTTTACAGTCTACCACAACTCCCTTTTCCCTCTCTCCCCGTCTTTACAGTCTACCACAACTGCCTTTTCCCACTCTCCCCTCTTTACAGTCTACCACAACTCCCTATTCCCTCTCTCCCCTCTTTACAGTCTACCACAACTGCCTTTTCCCACTCCCCCGTCTTTACAGTCTACCATAACTGCCTTTTCCCACTCTCCCCTCTTTACAGTCTACCACAACTGCCTTTTCCCACTCTCCCCTCTTTACAGTCAACCACAGCTGCCTGTTCCCACTCTCCCCTCTTTACATTCTACCACAACTGCCTTTTCCATGTATTTCCTCTTTACAGTCTACCACAACTGCCTTTTCCTACTCTTCCCTCTTTACAGTCTACCACAACTGCCTTTTCCCTCTCTCCCCTCTATACAGTCTACCACAACTGCCTTTTCCTACTCTCCCCTCTTTACAGTCTACCACAACTGCTTTTCCCACTCTCTCCTCTTTACAGTCTACCACAACTGCCTTTTCCCACTCTCCCCTCTTTACAGTCTACCACAACTCCCTTTTCCCTCTCTCCCCTCTTTACAGTCTACCACAACTGCCTTTTCCCACTCCCCCGTCTTTACAGTCTACCATAACTGCCTTTTCCCACTCTCTCCTCTTTATAGTCTACCACAACTCCCTTTTCCCACTCTCCCTCTATACAGTCTACCATAACTGCCTTTTCCCACTCTCCCCTTTTTACAGTCTACGACAACTGCCTTTTCCCACTCTCCCTCTATACAGTCTACCATAACTGCCTTTTCCCACTCTCCCCTCTTTACAGTCTACCACAACTCCCTTTTCCCACTCTCCCTTTATAAAGTCTACCATAACTGCCTTTTCCCACTCTCCCCTCTTTACAGTCTACCACAACTCCCTTTTCCCACTCCCCCGTCTTTACAGTCTACCATAACTGCCTTTTCCCACTCTCTCCACTTTACAGTCTACCACAACTGCCTTTTCCTACTCTCCCTTTATAAAGTCTACCATAACTGCCTTTTCCCACTCTCCCCTCTTTACAGTCTACCACAACTGCCTTTTCCCACTCTCCCCTCTATACAGTCTACCACAACTGCCTTTTCCCACTCTCCCCTCTTTACATTCTACCACAACTGCCTTTTCCATGTATCTCCTCTTTACAGTCTACCACAACTTCCTTTTTCCACTCTCCCCTCTATACAGTCTACCACAACTGCCTTTTCCTACTCTCCCCTCTTTACAGTCTACCACAACTGCCTTTTCCCACTCTCTCCTCTATACAGCCTACCATACCTGAAATCATTTTATGTTGTCCACAATTCAAGATTACATAGAAAGCAATTTTTTCCTCTGAGGTGAAAAAAACACAAATCACAAAGTAGGGTTCTGTTGTGACACTAATGAACATGATTCTCTTTCTAAGAGAGTTATAGCCTACGTGCTAAAGAGGCACAACTGATAGTGGTGTATAGGTTTTAACTGATCACTTATAACATGCTAATAAACTTCAGTTTACATATAATAGCGTGTTAATTTATCTCAGTGTGCACATTATAGCATGTATATGTACACTGACATACATATACTGTATATGCCATGCCAAGATATGTCAGTCTACACATGATATACTGCTAGGGTATATCAGTATACATATGATAGCACGCTAATGTATATCAGTTTGTATATAATAACATGGGAATGTATTTCAATGTACATATGATAACACGCTAATTTATGTCAGTCTACATATGATAACCTGCTGATGTACATATATCAGTCCACTTATGATAACATGCTATTGTAAACGTAAATGTATTTCAAGCAAATACCAAGACAACATTGGATTATATTTTGTTCAGACATATTTGCTGCTATTTCTAGAATCTATACAAGATCCTTCAGCTGAATTAAATAGTAAAATCAACAACATCGAATCAAGTTCTGAAGACAAAAGTAATTCTCACTCTGGCTTGTGCAAGAGTGGTGGGAATGACGACAAGCTAGGTTTTAATTGTATGTACTTCAGACAACTATTCACTGTTGAAACATGTTATTTGTATCTAAGTAGTCTATGAATTTAGACTTTAGTCATAGGAAGAGAGTTTACAAATTAAAACGGTATTAGTATCAGAGAGAAATATCCAGCCTGTACCAGAGTTCAAGACAATGAACAAAGTGACACATCCAAGCATAAGAGAGAGTAGGTAATGAATTTGTATTCATGGTTTATTGCCTGCTAAAGTACACCATTTTCCTTGTGTTAGTAGGCTGTGGTACACTATGTTAGCCTAGCATAGCTAGGATATGCTAGTATAGCATGTCAGTTTGTCAATTTTCTGTCAGTTTGCCTGCGAATATATTTTTGGTATCAATTAAAAATGCCTCAGTTCGCATGTAGATTGCTGTAAGTTTTGGTAACCTATTACAAGTAAACATGAAGACACTTTGGGTTAGATCTTAATTTTGCATGTCAACCATTGTTTTTTTCTTGAAGCTGGACCGCCGCATTCAACTAAACAAGACAATTGGTTATGCAAGTCTGAGCTACCACCATATTCACATGATGGTAAGAAACAATCCAGGTTTTTAATTAATATAATAACCAAAAATCTACACTGGAGTTTTTGTTAAAATAAAATATAATGTCTACAGTGTATATATGATAGCATGTTAATATAAGTCAGTCTACATATGATAACATGCTGATGTATATCAGTGTACATATGATAACATGTTAGTGTAAGCCAGTGTACATATGATAACATGCTAATCTTTGTCACTTTTCATATGATAACATACTAGTGTATGTCTGTTTACTGATGATAGCATGCTATTTTAGATGTAAATGTATTTCAAGTAAATGCTAAGACAACTTTAGAATTGACTTTATTTATACATGTTTGCTGATATTTCTAGAAGCTGTACAAGATCCTCCAACTGAACCACAGATGTGCAACTTTGGGTCAGTTTATTCTCTTCAGGTTGACAGCATTGAACAGAACTCTGAAGATAATGGTAATTATCACACAAGTTCATGCGAGAGTGGTGGTCATAACAAAAGGCTAGCTTTTATTTGTATAAACTTAAAACATCTAATCACTGTTGAAACATGCTATTTGAATCTAAGTAGTCTATGAATTTAGACTGTAGTCGTAGGAAAATTGCTTACAAATTAAACTGCTTTAATATCAGAGAGAAATATCCAGCTTGTACCAGAGTTCAAGACAATGTAAGAATGTGACACATCCAAGCATAAGAGAGAGTAGGTCATAAATGTGTATTCATGGTTTATAGCCTGCTGAAGTACATTATTTTCTATATGCTAGTATAGTGTGGCAGAATATGTTAGCATAGCATGCTAGGATATGTTAGCATAGCATGCTAGGATATGTTAGCATAGCATGCTAGGATATGTTAGCATAACATGTTAGTATATGTTAGCATAGCATGCTAGGATATGTTAGCATAGCATGTTAAGATGTGTTAGTTTGCCTGCAAATATTTTTTGCAACATTTTAAAATGAATCAGTTCGCATGTAGATTGTTGTAAGTTTTGGTAATCTATTAAAAGTAAATATCAAGACACTTTGGGTTAAATTTTAATTTTGCATGTCAACTGTTTTTTCTTGAAGCTGGACCACAGCATCCAACTGAACAAGATAATAACTTATGCAAGTCTGAGCCACCGCCATATTCGCATGATGGTAAGAAACAGCGCTGAGGCTACTAACCAATATTATAACCAAAAATCTACACTGTGGAGTTTTTGTTAAAATAAAAGATAATGTCTACAGTGTACATATGATAGCATAGTATGATAACATGTAAACATATGTCAGTCTACATATGATACCATGTTTAAGTTTGACAGCTCACACGTGCATACAAATATTTTCTAACATTAAAAATGTGTCTCAAATGAATTTATTTACACATTTTCATTAAATTATGATTTGTCATGTTTACTACCAACTCTCACAGCTGGACTAGCTAATTTGAGACAATAACAAACAAGCAACTATATTTTACCGCTTCATTCACATGGTGCAAAACCAAAGTAAACTCAAAAGAGAACTCAAACTCTTTCTCAAGTCAATGTTAAAATGCAAAACTTAATTTAACTGTAAAGTTTGCTCAAATATTTCAATGGCTTCCTATGCATCTCATCGTCTGGCCTTGGTGATGTTTTGTGCAATGTTTCTGAAGTCATCAATTACAACAATCAATGATGCAGATTTGGGTGTAATACAAAGTGCTCCTTGACTGGCTTCTCATATAGCTGGAGCATATGTGAGAGATGGTTAATTTATATTGTTCTCAGCAAATGGCCATGCAAAGATTCATTTTTAATTACTATTATTGCACACTGCAGAAACATTTATAACTTCTAGAAAAATATTTTCTGTCTTTTCAGCAATTGGATATAAAAAACATCAAGCAACACGTAACCAATCGTACAACAGAACAGGTGAGCTGTTGTCTAGCATCATTTATTAGCATCTTCGACTGGCATCTTTGACTGGCTAACATCCGGTACTACTATTTGTAACATCGTCTGTTTATCCACAGTTTTAAGGATCTTCATAAGAAGCTTTTGCCTGTCAGTGTGTCTTGGTACTTTACAGATGATCAAGATAAAAAATCAGGTATTCATCTGAACCTGTAGACCGGAGTAAGGAGTACGTATACTGTAAAACCTCTATTTGAATGCCATTGTGCTTTATTTTTAGTTTTTCTCCTATGGTGGCTTTTTTATTAGAGAGTACATTCCAGTGGAGGGTGGAATCATATTTTTCAACTAGCCCGTCAGAACTTTGGCAAGCTAAATTTAACCCTTTTACATGTGAAGCAAACGCTGTCGATATTTTGCATTTTCCCAAAGACTACATTAACTCTCTGGGATGCAAAAAACCTGCTATAACTTACTTCAAACATTTTGTAGATCTCTAAATAAATGTAGAAAGCTGAAATTTATTTCTACCAGTTGATATCTATTGCCTCTAATTAACCTACAATGACCTTATAGCCTGCTTGGAAAATTATTGGTGCATTCAATTTTGTATTTCATTCTAAATTTAAAAGCACTGTTTTAATTTCATAACTATATTTAATAGTGTTACATAAAAGCTTATTGCGTTCAGTGGTATGTTTGCTAAATTTTCCCGCCATGACTGTTTCTTTATGTGCAATAAAAGAAGGGTTATGAGGGTTGATCCATCGAAAGTTGGTTTTTGATAAAGGCAATAATGCTTTCGACTAAAATACTATAAATATGCAAACTTATAAGCTGTATCATAATAATCTATTAAATGCTACAAATATATATTCAAAAACAATTGACATGAATAAACTATATTTTAATACATATAGAAACACAAATTAAGATTTTTAAATTGAAAATATTTGCATCGTTTGCTTCACCAGTTGCGTTCTGATTGCTGTTTTTATATTAGTCCACTTTTTTAGTTTTCCAATACCTTCAACAATTTTTCTGACCTCAGCTTTTTTTGCACCGCTAAACTGGTTAATATTAGCGCTCAAGCATTTTTTAGTAGAGCAAAGCTTACGCGTTGCCAATGGGAATTCACTTTTTACGCAAATAAAAGGAGCTTGTAGCCACATGTAAGCTTGCGTATGTGTGCTAAACAATGTTTTGGCCTTAAAATAGTACTACCGATTCCATCATAGCTGCTAAACCATTTTTCACATACATTAAAGTATCA
This sequence comes from Watersipora subatra, assembly GCF_963576615.1. NCBI lineage: Eukaryota > Metazoa > Bryozoa > Gymnolaemata > Cheilostomatida > Watersiporidae > Watersipora > Watersipora subatra. The sequence continues at coordinate 713,456 of NC_088709.1, read as the reverse complement.
AAATGCCGTTAAACATAAAGCGACTATTAGCCTGATACAGTTAATAATTATTTCAATGGTTTTGCTTTTAAAGTTGTAATGAAAAAATTATCAAGCTTTGAAGTTAGAAAACAGACTTTGATACAAACAGCAACAACAAAAGAATTAATTGTTATTGAGGTATTCATGTCATTATCAATACGATTTTGTGGACACTTCTACTGATAACTTGCTATTGTACAAACGTAAAGATCAAAGAATGTCAAAGTGGGTGTGACATTTAATTAAAGGGTGGCAATCTATTTTTCAGCCCTTCCCCTATGGCGCTGTCATAGAGATGGCATTCAAATAAAGGTTTTACAGTACTTTACTGATTGTATACAAGTATATAAAACAGATTATTGGTATATGTAACATACACAAATTAATTAATTCTATTAGACTAAGCCATGTCTTTAAATGGTTTGTTTCTCAGCAAAAATTGCTTTGCTTTTAATAAAATTCTCCACATTTTTTTGTATTTTTTCCTTAGTGTTCTCCTGGTTTCACCTGGAGAACACTAAGGAACACCTGGTTTCACCATGGTTTTTATTAACTTTTTTCGTGCTCTTGACCTTGAAACTTATGTTCTCATTAAACCGTGTAGTGACAAAAAGTGTTGTTTATCTTATAGAACGGCTCCTATTGAAGGCCTCTCAGCGCACTTCGCCTCAGGTCAGCAATTTTACCTTCCCAGCCAGCAATCGTTCGGATACTCTACTTCAGAAGGAATTTAGCTGCTAGTTTTAGTACTAGTCTTAGTACTAGAAACTCAATGAGAAGAGTTCTGGCTGCGTGTAAAGTTATAATTTCATCAGTCTCGTGGGTTACTTACTGCCTTTAACATATACATTTTAGTTGTGTTGAAGTAAAAACTAAGTTTTATGACCAAATGTAGCAGGTGTTAGAATATATGGGTGATATAACACTTTGTTTGCTATCAGATTGTTTATGCTCACTTACTCTTTAAGTATTCAGAATTTTCTCATAAGGATTTTTTCAGTCTCAGGTTGTAAACACAAAATTGACTAGATAGTGCATATTGAATTATAGTAAATGAAACGTTTCTAACTTAATGTGAAGTTTTAACAACAAGGTGATAGGAATCAATATTTGTAACAACTGGCTATGGAGGTTTGTTCAAACATACTGTACATGTCACATCAACTTTGTAGCTCATAGTCTCCTCATAGCTTCGCTCATTCACACATTTCAAGTTTATGTCTGTTCATCCCCTTTCTTCAGTTCACTTCACAAATGTTTTACATCGAGTCAGAAGCTTTTATGACATAAAAATCTTCCAACACTAACATGATTAGCAGTACTTGATGTAAATACAACAACAGTATCTTTTCAGCATGTCACCGTTAAGGTAAGTGTAGGCAGCATGTCACAGTTAAGGTAAGTGTAGGCAGCATGTCACAGTTAAGGTAAGTGTAGGCAGCATGTCACAGCTAAGGTAAGTGTAGGCAGCAGGTCACATTTAAGGTAAGTTTAGGCAGTATGTTACAGCTAAGGTAAGTGTAGGCAGCAGGTCACAGCTAACGTAAGTTTAGGCAGTATGTTACAGCTAAGGTAAGTGTAGGCAGCCTGTCACAGTTAAGGTAAGTGTAGGCAGCATGTCACAGTTAAGGTAAGTGTAGGCAGCATGTCACACCTAAGGTAGGTACAGGACAAGAAGTAATTTGTGTTTAACAACTTCAATAAAGGTTTCCAAGTATCCTGTAGCCCAGATATATGCAGCCTTTGCCACTCAAGGAGCCATTTGGACCCGCTTTCCTCAGGAAAAAACGCAGTGGGAGCAACAGCCCCCTTTCAATATTTTTAATTGAGAAAATACATAAATACTACTTGTGACGTTTTTGTTTAGCTTTTAACGTTTTTATACCATGTTTACAACATAAAACGAAAAGGAGTGGCATGTATAATGATTTAACTGCTGAGCAAAAAAACTACACTTTTGCAAACAACAATAAAATAGGGAATAATAACTTCATCACAACGTGAAAATATTACGTCTTTTATAAGGCTACTTAAAAAAATTGAAATTTCACGTTTAATTCAGTCTTTCTTTTAACAAAACGCCAAACTTAAGTTCTAATTGCAGCAAATGTCATTCATGAAGCGATTTTCAGGGGTCCTATCATGTTTTACGACAATTTTGACAACCTAACGACAGGGATAATTGAAAAGTGACAGACGAGAAGACCGTTTATCACTGTAAGCGATGTTGACGAGGTGACGATGATTCTGTAAGTAGGATTACTAACTGTTTTATTATTTGTGCACAAGTCAACACGATCAAACGAAACTTCAATAGTTTCGGTTTGAAGCACTTGGATTAGCATTCATAGACTGACAGGTAATTTATGCAAACAGCAATGAAATGCCATGATACACTGACAGCAAATCTGTTTTCATGTCTATGACTGACATTGATTATTGAACACAATCTCGGTCTGTTATCAGTACAGGAAGTGTAGCCATAAAAACCTAAGACACCTGTAATTCTTCGCGGAGTAATCCGCAACGCTCCCAAACACCACTCATAAGTTTGTGAAGGTCTCTGGTTGAGCCATGCTTTTGACTAGCAGAAGTTTACAATGTAAGTTGAGCAAATTTCAGGTTTACAACGCAACTCAGTTCCACCAGAATGGACATTTGTATTAAAATAACAAATGTGAAAGAAGAGGTTGTTTTGGTTCCAACTTGAATATAAAGTTGAAGTAAGAGATGACAATTGTGATGACAGTGGTTTTAAAAGTGACTATTCTAACTACAACTTTGTATGGAAAGACCCAGTTTTTGTTAAAATTATCCTTACGAATCAGTTCCAAAATGCCTTTTTTTCTCTCATATCCTTCTGGATATTTTTGAGAAAAGGCTGAGTGTTTATTCTGAAGCGTCTTGCAACATTTGAATTTTAGTTTGCAAATTTCTCATTACATATTAAGCAAACCGGTGAAATAGACTCATCAGCAGTAAAAGCAAATGAATCAGCCCGAATCAGGTCACTGTCACTTTTGTTTCCTAAGTATTCACCATAGTTTGCTTACCTGGGATAAAAAAATCAAGAAAATCAAGAAGTTTCTTGCCGGCTGATGTAATTTTCGCGGTTTTATTGGCGCATAAATAATGACGCATAACAAGCGACAATGTTTGATTTATCACCATATTTACAACTTTTTAAATTATATTACAAAATTTAGTGATAAAACTTCTATATTTTTATGAATTACTCAGCACATGGTAAAAAAAGAAAAAAGGAAACAAATCTTTAGTTGGAGAGAGCTGCTGTGAGGGGATGAAAGAGCCGCATGCGGCTCTGGAGCCATGAGTTGTTGACTTCTCTGCTAGCCGGTGTATTTAGCGGCTGAAAACTTCAACTGATAATACTTGTTCTCATCAGGGAAGTTGGAATATTTTTAAAAAGTGCTTCAAATCCTTCAATAACAGCAAATGACATAAAAATATGACATTTTTAAGTTAGACTAGTAAATAGTTTGCTGCATGACTATAATGACAAGCCTCTCTTTAGTCACAGACTCGTGTTACTGCTCGTGTGCAACTGACCTAGCAATGACAAGCTTATTCATGAGAAGATAACTTTTAATCAAAGTAAAATTGTCTGAAAATAAAAGTTTATGCAAGGTGACAAGACATCGCTGCTATCAGTTCTTTCATAATTTAAACTCTAAACAATAGCTATAGCGTTGTCAACAAACTTACAGGTACGTATAAAGTATAGCGTTGTCAACAAACTTACAGGTACGTATAAAGTATAGCGTTGTCAACAAACTTACAGGGACGTATAAAGTATAGCGTTGTCAACAAACTTACAGGTACGTATAAAGTATAGCGTTGTCAACAAACTTACAGGTACGTATAAAGTATAGCGTTGTCAACAAACTTACAGGTACGTATAAAGTATAGCGTTGTCAACAAACTTACAGGTACATATAAAGTATAGCGTTGTCAACAAACTTACAGGTACGTATAAAGTATAGCGTTGTCAACAAACTTACAGGTACGTATAAAGTATAGCGTTGTCAACAAACTTACATGTATGTATAAAGTATAGCGTTGTCAACAAACTTACAGGTACGTATAAAGTATAGCGTTGTCAACAAACTTACAGGTATGTATAAAGTATAGCGTTGTCAACAAACTTACAGGTACGTATAAAGTATAGCGTTGTCAACAAACTTACAGGTACGTATAAAGTATAGCGTTGTCAACAAACTTACAGGTACGTATAAAGTATAGTGTTGTCAACAAACTTACAGGTACGTATAAAGTATAGCGTTGTCAACAAACTTACAGGTACGTATAAAGTATAGCGTTGTCAACAAACTTACAGGTACGTATAAAGTATAGCGTTGTCAACAAACTTACAGGTACGTATAAAGTATAGCGTTGTCAACAAACTTACAGGTACGTATAAAGTATAGCGTTGTCAACAAACTTACAGGTATGTATAAAGTATAGCGTTGTCAACAAACTTACAGGTACCTATAAAGTTAATGTAATCCTAAAAATTAGTTTTTTGCTAGCCATTCCGAATTATTTAATTGTGATTCATGAAGATTTTGTAAAGAATTATAAGTGGGAATGTAATTAATCAGTCTAATCATGCATAATCACAAGGAAAAGTTGAGGGTTTAACTGGCTCACTGTTAATAGATCATATGTGTCACGCTTACTCGGCATGTAATGATCTGTTCTGGTCTGTAATGGGTATTTAAGTAAGTGTCAACCCATGTCTGGTTTGACAACTGATGGTAGATATTAACATTTTTTTCAGCAAGTTTTGCTGGCAATGAGCAATCCGCAACAAAACAAATTCTTCATTTATTTTATAGAATAAAGGATGCTATAATGATATGACATGCCTAGAAACAGTTTATAACCTCTAGTACACGGTACAGTGTGCAGCTGTGCAAGGCTGCATGTATAAAAAGTTAGAAAGTTTTTGTTATGTACAAACCTGGAAAAAGAGTTGTTCAACAATGAGCCACAGCAAATACAACAATAACATTTGTATAGGTGACATTTAGAATGTTGATAAGTTTATGGCTCTTTATGGTTCAGTTTATAGAATCTTGTGGTCACTTCTACTTACCACCTGATATTATGGGTTCGTAAAGGTCACCTGATATTATGGGTTTGTAAAGGTCTACTTATCACTTGATATTATGGGTTTGTAAAGGTCTACTTATCACTTGATATTATGGGTTCGTAAAGGTCTACTTATCACCTGATATTATGGGTTCATAAAGGTCTACTTATTACCTGATATTATGGGTTCGTAAAGGTCTACTTATCACCTGATATTATGGGTTCATAAAGATCAAATAATGTCAAAGTGTATGTGACGTCTAATTAAAGGGTGATAATCTACTTTTCAGCCCTTCCTCTATGGCGCTGATTAAATAGAGGTGACATTCAAATAAAGGTTTTACAGTACTTGACTGGTAGTGTACAAGTATATAAAATAGATTATGGTTATATGTAAGATACACAAATTAACTAATTCGATTAGACTAAGCCATGTATTTAAATGGTTTGTTTCTCGGCAAAAATTGCTTTGCTTTTAATAAAACTCTCCACATTCTTTTGTATTTTTTCCTTAGTGTTCTCCTGGTTTCACCATGGTTTTTATTAACTCTCTCTCGCGCTCTTGACCTTGAAACTTATGTTCTCATTAAACCGGGTAGTGACAAGAAGTGTTGTTTATCTTATAGAATGGCTCCTATTGAAGGCCTGTCAGCGCACTTAGCATCGGGTCAGCAATTCTACTTTCCCACCTAGCAATCGTTCTGATACTCTACTTTAGATGGAATTTAGCTGCTAGTTTTAATATGAGCCTTAGTACTAGTCTTAGTACTAGAAACTTGATAAGAATTTCATCAGTCTCGTGGGTTACTTACTGCCTTTAACATATACATTTTAGTTGTGTTGAAGTAAAAACTAAGTTTTATGACCAAATGTAGCAGGTGTTAGTATATATGGGTGATATAACACTTTGTTTGCTATCAGATTGTTTATGTTCACTTACTCTTTAACTATTCAAAGTTTCCTTATAAGGATTTTTCCAGTCTTCTCAGGTTGTAAACACAGAGTTTACTAAATAGTGCATATTGAATTATAGTAAATGAAACGTTTCTAACTTAATGTGAAGTTTTAACAACAAGGTGATAGGAATCAATATTTGTAACAACTGGCTATGGAGGTTTGTTCAAATATACTGTACATGTCACATCAACTTTGTAGCTCATAGTCTCCTCATAGCTTCGCTCGTTCACACATTTCAACTTTATATCTGTTCATCCCCTTTCTTCAGTTCACTTCACAAATGTTTTACATCGAGTCAGAAGCTTTTATGACGTAAAAATGCTTCTATACTAAGATGATTAGAAGTACTTAATGTAAATGCAGCAACGGCACATTTTCCGACTGTCTTAATAACATCGACTTATTTCTAAGATCAGAGCTTGTGCGGCACCTAATGCTTGATGTATACAATTCTTTTTTACAGCAATGTTCATTGAATATGAGTAACTTTGTGGAAGTCTTTATGTAGGCTTTTTAGAATTTCTAAAGTTGTTTTAACATTCTACGATGACTTCATCATGTGATGCATATTTGTATGCAAAAAGGCAGCGTGTCACAGCTAAGGTAAGTGTAGGAAATAAGTCACACTTAAGGTAGGTGTAGGCAGCAGGTCACAGTTAAGGTAAGGGTAGGCAGCATGTCACAGTCAAGGTAAGTGTAGGTAGCATGTCACAGTTAACGTAAGTGTAGGCAGCATGTCACAGTTAAGGTAAGTGTAGGCAGCATGTCACAGCTAAGGTAAGTGTAGGCAGCATGTCACAGTTAACGTAAGTGTAGGCAGCATGTCACAGTTAAGGTAAGCGTAGGCAGCATGTCACAGCTAAAGTAAGTGTAGGCAGCTCATCACAACTAAGGTAAGTGTAGGCAGCATGTCACAGTTAACGTAAGTGTAAGCAGCATGTCACAGTTAACGTAAGTGTAGGCAGCATGTCACAGTTAAGGTAAGGTTATGGTTGAAAAGCTTTCAGCAAAGTGACGTTTAGGCTAAACATTTTAATACCCATTTTTATAATTTAACTGTAACTTATTTGGGATTCATGATCTGTGGTGGTTAATAAGCGGGTAGATTGATAATTCATATATCTTCACTAGAGCGTTATTACCTCTTAACTGCAGCTCAAGAAATAACTTGTGTTTATCATTAAGTATTTGCTAGCGGGTGTCTTTAGCGGCTGAAGTCCTCCACTGATAAGACTTGTTCTCACCCAGGTGGTTGGAATATTCTAACAAAAGTTCTTCAAACCCCTCTATAGCAGCAAATGACATAAAACTTGGCAATTTCAAGTTTGTCAAATGAATATTTTGCTGCACGACTATAATGACAAACCTCTTTTTGGTCGCAGACCTGTGTCGCTGCTTGTATACAACTGACCTAACAATGACAATCCGCTTCATGAGTAGATAACTTTTAACGAAAGTAAAAATTTCAGTCCCTAAAAGTTCATGTAATGTGACTAGACATTCCTGCTATCAGTTCTATAACTTATATTCTAAAAGAAAGGTATAGCGTTTCCAACAAATTTACAGGTACGTATTAGTAACTTAGTACATACAGGTATGTACTAAGTTAACGTACTCCTAGAAATTAGCTTTTTTTGTCATTCCAAGTTATTTAAACATGAGTCATAAAGATGTTATTAAGAATAAGTGGAACCGTAGTTAATGTAATCTTGCATACTTACAAGGAAAAGTCAAGGGTTTGAATGACTCACTGCTAATAAATCATCCGTGTCACGCTTACTTGGCGTGCTGATTGCTTTGAAAAAGTACACACACCACTGTATGTGAATGCACCACGACCTGTAATTACCTGTTACAATTTGTAATAGGGACTTAAGTCAGTGTCAACCCGTACCTGATTTGACCACTCCATGGTGAATATTAACATTTTTTGCAGCAAGTTTTGTTGGCAATGAGCTATCCGCAACAAAACAAATTATTCATTTATTTTATAAAATAAATGATGCTATAATGATATGACAAGCCTAGAAACAGATTATAACCTCTAGTACACGATGCAGTGTGCAGCGGCGCAAGGCTGTATGTATTAAAAGTTAGAAAGCTTGTGTCATGTAAAAATCTGGAAAAAGAATTGACCAACAATGAGCCAGAACAAGTAGAACGATAATACTTGTATTGGTGACATTTAAGATGATGCTCAGTTTATGGCTCAACGAGAGTATATCAAGAATAAGATATGATATGTGGAGCTTCATAACCATCCCTCATGCTGCAATCACTATCTAATGTTAAGGTTAGTTTAGAGCTCCGGGAAGCCATGGTTTCATACACTCCAGAAAGTGCCGGTTCAGTGTTGGCTAGAGGAGCCAACTCTATGCTGGATGAAGGTGCATGGGCAGGTGCATGGGCAGGTGCATGAGCAGGTGCCCTAGTGGATTGAGGCGCTGAGTTATTCTCAGGATGCAGTACAACTTGAAGGCCTTTTAAAGGTACTGATTGAGAGCGGTTTGGAGGACAGGTTTTAGGGAGTGTCGGAGGAGATGCCTGAAAGCGTGACGAACTTGCTTGAAGGCCTTTAGGAGATGTGGCATACGCGTAGGGATGACTGTAAACCGAGCTAGGCGATGTTGAAGGGTCATAGTCTGCTGAAGCAAGATGTGGAGACTCTAATTGGATGAGAAGATGATCATGTGCTGTCTCCTCATGCTGATTGAGAACACCTGCATCGTTTTGTAACTGCAGCCTGCTTGGATCTCTAATATGTAATGTATCCTTCATTGACTTTGATCGTGAGAGTACTTCTTTTCTTTTCCATAGAGCTAAACCAATCGTAGACAAAAGAAAAATCGCAGCAATTGCACAGGTCACAGCTGTCAGACCTGCAATGAACAAACCTAATAGTCAGTTGTTTGTGGAGTTATCTTAACCTGACTGAGAAACTGAGCAAGTGTCAACTATGATTAAACTAATTCATTTAACTTACTAAAACTAAAAGCTCTGATGCAAGTGAGAGGCTTGCCGGTCCATTTTCCAGTACTGGTGCAATTGCGCACCATATTTCCATCCACTCTCATGTAGTTTTCTGCACAGGCATAGGTTATAGCCAACTTAGGAGCTCCAGGTAAGTCTTGAACAACGATTGCATTAGGCGGTACTGAAGGAACCTGGCAGTTAGCTGTGTGCAAACAAAACCTGGTATGTACAATATGCTCATTTGCTGATAAACTATTTAACAAACGCTTTATACAAATGCTGTTCTGCCTATTTGTTAGCACGAAACTTCTTTAAAATAAAGTTTGTTTTATGGCATAAAAAGGCTGTACAGCATACAGTGTGTACAGCATACAGTGTGTACAGCATACAGTGTGTACAGCATACAGTGTGTACAGCATACAGTGTTTACAGCATACAGTGTGTACAGCATACAGTGTGTACAGCATACAGTGTGTACAGCATACAGTGTGTACAGCATACAGTGTGTACAGCATACAGTGTGTACAGCATACAGTGTGTACAGCATACAGTGTTTACAGCATACAGTGTGTACAGCATACAGTGTGTACAGCATACAGTGTGTACAGCATACAGTGTGTACAGCATACAGTGTTTACAGCATACAGTGTTTACAGCATACAGTGTTTACAGCATACAGTGTGTACAGCATACAGTGTGTACAGCATACAGTGTGTACAGCATACAGTGTGTACAGCATACAGTGTTTACAGCATACAGTGTTTACAGCATACAGTGTGTACAGCATACAGTGTGTACAGCATACAGTGTGTACAGCATACAATGTTTAATGAAGAAATTCGAAACTAGACACTTCAGTTTATACGAAGTGCTTTGGTCCAGCAGTGCAATGACTACAGCAGACTCATCAGCTCAGCAACATAAACATCTTGTCTTCTGCTCAGCAGCTTATAACCGGTTCTACGTGAGAGTTCCATTACATCACTGCTTAGTCTGTAAAATATACCTGGTAAACAATGGAATTCCGGAACACTCCATGTTGCTATAATGTGTTCTGGATCAGGCGAGCTGCAAACACTTTGTCTTCCGACCGCAGAATTATTGCTGATGAAGCCGTCTAAACAAGTGTATGTCACTGTTAGATTGTCTGCACTCGGCTCATATGTTGCGCCTTCGAGATTTGTTGGCAAGTCGAAACACCCTGGCTCTGTCAATAACAAAAGTAATTTTTCACAAACCTTAGTTAGTATTCCCATCACTTCTATAGAATATACTGCCTTAGTAGCGTTTCTGGTGCTATTGTGCTGCAGGTTTGCTAGGGTTTCATAGGTTGTGCAACATTCTTTCACTACTTCAAAAACTTCTGGTAGCGCCACTCCCCCAACTGTCTTACAGTAAAGTGAATATTCGTTCTATTCTGATTGTACGCAAGTGATCTAATTTTAGTGTAACTGTCTTCTAACCACATGTCTTTTATTCTATTAGAGAACAACAAGCTTGGTCTAATCAGATCAGGTCTTTAACAGACTGCGAAACCTCAGCACCAACATAAAACTCTACTCGGTTAATAAGAGGCAGAGCATATATTTTATTGTTAGAGTAACGAATGGTTTCAAAGTCAACATAATAAAGTATATGTACTAGTATTTATTTAGTGAGTCAGCACATCTTAATACAGCCTTTTTATGCTGGTATATCTAGACCCACATCTGCCCTTTATTGTCAAAATTCCCTTTTAAAAACCTTCAGCCTATCACACAAAGTTAAGCTTTCTGACAAGACTTTGTTCTAGGTAAGGAAGAGCACTCACCTGGCAGACATTTAACTAGAGACAGATCATGCCATTCAGCCTGCAAGGTTGCTAAATCCAATCTACATTCAATAGTCACCGAGCTTCCCTTCTTCATTTCAAAGTGTTTCTGGCATGCGTAGGTGGCTACGGAACCTTGCAAATATGGTACATCGGGAAGCTGGACACTAGCATGAGGAACCTGTGGTACATCCTCACATATTAGTACTGCAATAAAATTACGAAGGTTTTCATGGGTGATCAATAGTTTAGTTGTCACTTATGTTTTCTAGGCATTGACACTTTTCCAGAGAAGTACAGTTTCCATGTTAGTAATAACTAATGCAAGTGTGCAAGAGGTAAGATTGAGGCGAGTGTAAGAGCAGAGGTTGAGTTTTCGCACATTTATACACCCCATTGTTTGTGATTGATGAGCCTTTAACCATGTTGCTACTTATATATAAACTAAATAATACGTGTTTCTATGAGTCACTCTGTGGGTGCTACCAAGTCTCATGCTATGGGTGTCACCGCATGCCGTGTTAGGGCTATCGTTGTGTGTAATGTTATGACTGTCACTTTGGAGAATTCTTTGACTATCACTCTGGACAGGTTCATGACTACCACTACGGGCTATGCTAAGACACAACAATGGACTACACAAACAGCTTTATGCAAGCAAAAGCGTCCAATTTTGTATTAGAATTTTTAACATGTTTTATGTAAGTACTGTTAAAAGCTGTTAAAAGCAATCTGCTATCAAGTCTTTTGAATATCTATAAGCGGGACATTTTTCAACCATGTCCTTGTGCCCCCAGTTCTATATACAAGTATCTGTGAGAATACCAGAGGCTATTCCCTGACTGTCTTTTGGGCTATGATAATACAGCCACTTTGTGGTACACTAACGCTGTCACTCAGGGCCTTGACATGACCAACACTTTGTGGTACACCATGATAGTCACTCTGGGTCTTGCAAGAATTGGTATTTTGCTGCACAAGTTTTTGTCAGTGTGAGTCCCAATATCATCTTCAATTACCTGTGAAACCAATCACGAAGATTCCTGGAAGATCTGATGGCTTTTCTAAACTTCCGATGTTTTCTTTATTGACAGATGCATGTTTGCCTATTATCTTCGCACATTCAACATTTGAAATACGATCTCTGAAGAAAGAGGCAAAGGAGTACCTCACAAAACTGGAAGCAGATGGAAGGTTTTTTATTGTGATGTCGCACTTGGCACTCCTCGATTCTTCTTGTGGTTCAAATGAGCTGACAAAGACGCCTGAAAGCTGGCGGGGTGAAGGGTGATCCACAAGCCTTAGCTCAGTGTGACATAGAGACACTGCAATGTCAGCAAACAGTTGTTTGAATATTATAAAGAATTCATATATTAAAAGCTTTATTGTAAATGTTCAAAACTTTCTGTGCTGCAATGCTTTCATAGTCTAAATGTGCTGTTTAGACAACAGAGGCATCTTTAAAATGGTTATCAATCTATAGAAAGTTTTCCGTTTTTCATGTGACAAGTTTCATTTTAGAGTTATCAGCTCTTGCAAGGTGATTTTTACCCATACATGTACAAACAATTTTGTGAGGTCTTTAAGTGGATTTAAAATATTTGTTTAACACTTATTTGATTTTTGCAACTATGTATTGTAAGATACCTCTCTACATCATATATCCGCAACACATATACATTTGTTATGATTATGCAAATGATTTATATGTATAATTTCTCACATACCAAAACTTGATATTAGATGCAACAGAATAGTAAAAGAGATTTAATAGCATGGAAACTACATCAGTGATATGGTTGGCTAGCTACATGCCCTCAAATGTTTACGCAGATCAAGATAAAAAATCAAGATAACTAGTTCAACCAATTGACCTGATGACCTCCTTTATCTTGTTTAGAGAGCTTATATTAGTCATAGCATCCTGGAATAACTTAAAATGTCACGAACTAGGCTTTAACAATTGTTAGTTTTTCAGCAGCTTGTATGGTTGACCAGACCAAAGTACAGAAACAACTAACAGTGAAAAAGTCAACAGGTATTGAACCCATATTTAAAAGCTATTTAGAGAATTCATCTTTTAATTTGTAAAAAGACACCTTGTAAGAGTTGTCAACTTGAAAATTAGAATGTAAAAATTAGAATCAGAAATGTTCCTTCGAGACTGAAAAAATTAGTTTTTTCAGTCATACATTCAATTAGATGTTTTGGCCTTAAAAATGTTTTATCTAAAAAAACACGTAGATACTATCTCTAGCAGCGACCACACGTAAATAAGTATTTCTAGCATCAACCACACGTAGATTGGTTTCTGATAGCACTGGGAAACAACAAGCACATGCTAACTAGTGTTTCAAACTAGTTGTGAAGGTTTTCTGAGGCCAGAGCCGGATGCCAGAAAGAAGCCAATCCCGAGGCAGCCGACACCGAGACCAGGCCAAGCTTTGACTCAGCAGACGACAATGGCCTTGGATGATACTTTCTGTTGGCTGAAGGTTGGCTGCCGAGTCGATTATGTTACCGTAGGACGGTATAAGCTAAGACCGCAACTATAAAAAAACGTTGCAGAAGCAACCAAGATCAGAACATCTAGAAATCTCATGTTATGCAACTAACTATATGCGATCGCTTGACTATTATTATATACGTGGAAAATATATATTTATTGCATTGCACACATAAGGTTTGTTTTTTTGGAGGGCAAGAAGAAGAACTCGGTTGGTTCTTTTACAGCTGCAAGTATTAGTAGATCTGTGTCTCCAAAAACCACCAGATGTATTTGTAGGACACAGGTTCATGTCATAAAGATTTTTAAGAAATGAGTAGAATTCTTTCACTGTAATGAATACACTGGCAGATATATTGTGCTGCTTGCATTCGCTTTTCACTTCAGGTTTTTGCTAAACGTTTCAGTTGGCTATAGAAAAGCTATACATTTACTTACTATACTGTAGTAAAAAATTCTGCAATGATCAGATGTATTCTCTTGCTGTACTTCACTAAGTGAATCTGTAATGATCAGATGTATTCTCTTACTGTACTTCAGTAAGTGAGTCTGTAATGATTAGATGTATTCTCTTACTGTACTTCACTAAGTGAATCTGTAATGATCAGGTGCATTCTCTTACTGTACTTCAGTAAGTGAGTCTGTAATGATCAGATGTATTCTCTTACTGTACTTCAGTAAGTGAATTTGTAGGATCAGATGTATTTTCTTACTGTACTTCAGTAAGTGAGTCAGTAATGATCAGATGTATTCTCTTACTGTACTTCAGTAAGTGAGTCAGTAATGATCAGATGTATTCTCTTACTGTACTTCAGTAAGTGAGTCAGTAATGATCAGATGTATTCTCTTACTGTACTTCAGTAAGTGAGTCAGTAATGATCAGATGTATTCTCTTACCTGCAGTGTAGTAAGGAATCGTAAACTTGGAATCTGCAGAATCAAAAGTACTCAAATCGAACTTTACTGATAGTTTAAGTTCATCTTCATTCACAGGTGCAATTGCTTGGTTGCAAGACACCTGCCCGCTTAGACAATAGGTAACCCCTGCTATTTGTATTGTCACTCCTGAATTGTACCTGCAGGTGGTGTTATGTTTTTTATCAAGACCGAAGAGGCTCACATGACTTCCCCTAGTTAAACCTTTTAATGTCATTGTACAGTTAAGAAGAGAAGAGGGCATTCTTTTCGAACTGTATTCAATGATCCCTGAATCACCTGGCGACACTTGAACTTCTTTATCAGAACACAGAATATGAGGCCATATCGTCTGACCGGCACATTTACCAATGAGGAGAAAACTCACTAGAATGGTGATCGTATACATGTCTCTCGTCGCTAAAAATACAACGGGTATGTTTTGAAAGCTCAAGTTGTCAAGAATACGCAAGTAAATTAGAGTCATTTAACTCACAGTAATAGTGTAGTGGATAATAAAAATAATAAGGTAGTGGATAAGAAGAATAATAAGGTAGTGGATAATAAGAATAATAAGGTAAATGAACATGTATGATATAATATACATAATAAAGACATGAAACTCTATCTCAATGTGTGATGTAGCCATTTTCTATATAACAAATTCGTTTCTTGATGAAAGAAACAGTGAAATGTCTGGCCATCTTCAGTAACCTCCATAGATATAGTAAACCCTAGATATGCGAATAATCAAAACAAGTGAGGCCTATAATTAGCATGACGCAACATCATGGTGATGTGCAAAGCGAATCAGCTGATCTATTAACTCCTATTGACTTAGCACTAAAAACTGCTCAATTTTTCAATAGTTTGTGCATCTGAGACTGCATATTTTATTGAAAATATGTAAAACTTATATATAGTAATACTTCAACTTACGAGTGCCCTAACGTACAAGAAACTTGAGGTACGAGCCAGCTTTTAAGCAAGTTTTAGCACTAAAATACGAGCCATGTTTGAGATATGAGCACATGAGACAGTTGCCAAGTATGTCGGAGGTGTTTTATGAGAACAGCATCACTCTGTATTTTTCAACTGCTCAGATTATACTTTTATACCATGTTTTTTGTGCGCGATTTTCAGTGCAGAATTATGTGAATTAAAAGTACCGTGCGTAGACCGAAAGTTTGCCAGTAAAAGGATAGATAATGCAAAGAAAAAGCGAATGATAACAATTGATATTAAATGGAAAATTATTGAAAAATATGCAAAAGATGTATGCGTGATTGAGCTTGCTCAAAAATGTGACAGAAATACATCCACAATTATCAAACACAAGGATTATATTCAAGGCATTTAGTCTGCAAAAGGACTAACCATAGTTTCTAAACGATGCAGCGATCTTCACGACCACTGATGGAGAGACTGCTCAGGTTTTGGATAAAAGACAAACAATTGGCCGGTGACTGCGTAACTGAAACGATGCTACATAAAATGGCCGGTGCTATCTATCAAGACTATAAAAAATAGACATTCGGACAAGTTGGCTAGTGGTCGTGCATTAATCCTTGGTGACAACACCTGTGTTCATCCTGATCGCAACACGTTGAAAGGGCGACGAAGGCAAACGTCCTTAGATAGGTTTCTCTTAAAACGGCCGGCTGGTCGTGAAAGCGAAACAAAAGAAAAATTAGCTAACCAGCGAGAAACTTAAAACTATGAACGCCGAAAAAACTTTAATTACGTTAAGTTAAAGATTAAAGTTTGCTTTTAGCTTTGCTTTTAAGTTTGTCTTTTAAGACTTGGATAAAATCCAAACTTATTAAAGTCAACTGTTGTAATGAAGGATAACTTATCTCTCCCTCTCTGGCAAATGCTAGCGTTAGCTGCTATTGTATGTATTTAATTTTACATTTTAATTAATCACATTTCCTTGCATTATTTTTATTTGTTGCTTTTTGAAAGCATGTAGTAAGTTAGGACAATAACCAACATGTTCTTTCTGTTACAATATATTGTTTTGAGTGTTTTATTTGCATTTTCAAAGTATGAAAACCTATCAATATATATTTAATTGTTCTATATATAAATAAATTGCACCAACATGCGAGTAAATTGACATACGAGCTCAGTCTCTGAACGCATTAAGCTCGTAAGTCGAAGTATGACTGTAATGACTTTGGATGAGAAAGGCAAGAATCTTACACACATGGTAATGAATAATACCAAAGATTTAAAAGCTTCTATATCATTGATAATACAAAGAGTGACCAAATAGAAATTAAACTAATAACAATCTAATGAATCAAATGAGGTTTAGAAGCAGTTACGCTGGACCCCTGTATTAAACACCCATTAGACATGACTTAAAATAACTAGACGAGATAGTTTTTGTCTAAGGTTGGTTGAACTAGATTCCTGCTTTGAAGCGGCATAGTGTTGTCTGATTTTAGTATAGCGATTTACTATAGTTTTGAGTAGACCGTTGGCATGCACTGTACATGTAAAACCTTGATGGAGGTTATGTAATAAAACATATATGTTACTGTCTGTGGTGTTACTTGTTTAAAAGCTCTCTGTGTGATACCACAGCTCTCCATGTGTGAACGTAGGCATTTTTCTGCAGCAATGCATATTTGGCCTATCAATCTGGTCACCAATCCTCCTCTGTTTTCAACTGAGATTAGGGTTATGTCATCACTACTGCTACTTTCCACTACTTCGACATCGGTCAAGAACTTGATACGCTCATCACATTTGAGTTAGAAAAAATCCTCATCACGGAAATCCTCATCTTCACCTTCCTCAGCTTTTGTCTCTTCTTTCTTTTTCTTTCTAGCCAGAGAATGTAGCAGGAGTTGGCCAGTTTTTTCAGCCCTGCTCACATCCAGATCAATACAGTTAACATTGGGATTTGGTGTGATATCTGCTTTTATGAACAGTGTTCGAAGTGCAGATCTAAAGCACTGCACATCCGGGTTATTGTTATAGCCACCTTTAGATCGTATTGTGGAAAACAGAATCTCAATGTGATCCTGGTTGATCTTAAAAGTTAGGAAGTAGTTGATGTAAGGGTAGTTGCTGAAAAGATATTGAGCAATGCCATGTACAGATTTGGCTGCTGACTCAAAACCAATGACGAAATGATGATGATTTTCCTATTATTTTTCACTAGCAGCTTCCAGCTTGGTGTCTTTAATCGGCATAGATAGCTTATGATATTGTTGAGAACTTCTCGTTTTGAGTTGAAGTTCTGTTTTGTTATGGGCAATTCAGGATATACCTGGGGTGTTGTGGTCTCTTCTGATGACATTTCACTAAGAATTTAGTCTTATTGTTATGTTTATGGCTTAAAAACTAGCATGCCAAGCGTGCTTCCACTGCTAAACTTATTGCTCCAATGAAGGCTTTGATGCTGTGATGCACATCACTACGACGTAACGTCGTGAAAACAACAGCCAATTATAGGCCTCACTTTTGCTCCATTGTATTGATAGCTATTCGCCAATCTAGGGTTTACTATATCTATGGTAATCTCATTTAAATCTCAGGTCAGATGACTTTAATATCTCACTTACATAGCAGCTTAGTTAGATTGTCGTTTGAAAATACTTCTAAAAGGTATCAATTCAACATATCTCACACAAACTTAATAGCTAACTGTGACTGCCTCAGAGACACTGTTTCACCTAGCCCCATATCCTTGTATACCACACTTGAAGGTAATAATACTGACTGCATCATGATATTTCAGTTTTATATATAAGCCCGTCAAAGAAGCCTACTGTATGTGCAGCTAGCTTTACCCAAGTATTTGCATGAGTAGTTTATAAAACAGTTGTTCATAGAATTATAGACATAAACTAACACAAATGTTAACACTGGCTGTTAGTAAATTTGTTAAATAAGCAAAGAGACAGGACAATGGTTATTTATCATGAAAGCTTATTATGCGCTGTTAAGTCTCTATTAGTATGCATGAACAGTAGGATAGCTTTTGTTAAACAAGCTGCCTTCTCTGATTTAAATGGGAAAATCTTTGGCTTGTATCTCCAAACTTTTGATGTAAATATTTTTTATGTAGGCATTTGGGTTAACCTGAAGAAGGACGCAAATGACAAAATGGATAGACCTGTATTTTATGCTCAGGCGTCATCCCACCAAATTATAAACTGCAATGATGCGCTTGAAAGTATATTTATAACTTGCAGTTGTTAATTACTTTAGACAATTTGTACGTTGTCATTCCCGTTGTTGTTTCATGGCTTTTTAGAGCTAAGAAACTAATGGAAAATTTCTTATCAATTTAGAAAACTTGAAACTTTTCTTGTAAAATATGTAAAAATCTGAACGTGTATTTTCTGAGGGAGAGAATGAGTGATGCTGTTTTTTTTAATTCTCTAACAAGCTATAAAAATTAATATAATTAATGGAAACCTTCATAATACTTTGCAATAGACACCACTAGTGCTGCACAATATCTTTGCATGTACATTTGATTATTTGGTCTCAAAATGTATCGAATATCGAAAAACATCGAACATTGGAGTTGTCTTCTTTCGATATATGGTGTTAGGCTTTAACATGAACGATATGAGAGGATATTATCGAGTGCAAAACAGGAGTTGCCACCTCGGTACAATAAAGAGAACAGACAACTCAATTTTTGCAAAATAAAATACGCAGCTATTTCGATAAAATATCGGCTTCGATATTCATATCGACTTGAAAACTGACCAAATATAAAATCATCCACTGAAATATATCGTCATATCGAATTATATCGTGTTATCGTGAAGCACTAGACACCACATTGCTAAGTTACACATGAGGCATATGTTGTAGTGTACTGCGCAATACCATTATAGTGTATCCTGTCATCTAATGCTATGCTGCACTCTTCCGTATCCTGTCATACCATACTACACTGTACTCTTCCGTATCCTGTCATATCATACCACACTGTACTCTTCTATACCCTGTCATACCATACTATACTGCACTCTTCAGTATCCTATTTTATCATACTAAACTGCACTTTTCTGTATCCTGTCATACCATACCACACTATATTCTTCTGTACTCTGTCATATCATACTACACTGCACTATTCTGTATCTCGCCATATCATACCTCACTGTACTCTTCTGTACCCTGTCATACCATACTATACTGCACCCTTCCGTAGCTTGTCTTATCATACTAAATTGCACTCTTCTGCATCCTGTCATACCATACCACACTTTATTCTTCTGTACTCTGTCTCTCCATACTACACTGTACTCTTCCGTATCCTGTCATAACATACTACACTTTACTCTTCTGTTTCCTGTCATAACATACTACACTGTACTCTTCTGTATCCTGTCATATCATACTACACTTTACTCTTCTGTATCCTGTCATAACATGCTACACTGTACTCTTCTGTATCCTGTCATAACATACTACACTGTACTCTTCTGTATCCTGTCATATCATACTACACTGTACTCTTTTGTATCCTGCCATATCATACTACACTGTACTCTTCTGTATCCTGTCATAACATACTACACTGTACTCTTCTGTATCCTGTCAAATCATACTACACTGTACTCTTCTGTATCCTGTCATAACATACTACACGGCACTCTTCTGTATTCTGTCATATCATACAACACTGTAATCTTCTGTATCGTGTCATACCATAATATGCTGCACTCTTCCGTCTCATATCATCAAACTACACTCCTTTGCACTGTGTCCCACTGTACTACACTGAACAGTGTACCGTAGTCAGAGCTCTATTCTTCCAATGGAATAATCATTACTAGCATGCCCCTGTTACTAATAAATCATCTGTAACTCCTTACCAAAGATATCTGTTTGGCTCAATGTTTTCATCATTAGGCTTACTAAACGAAGATTAAATCTATTGATGCCAGCTCAAACTGTTGAAGCTCTTACTCTTCTGATGACAAGAACGATGCATTTCGAGCTTTGTTTCCTCTTCATCTGTTTATCAGCTTATCTAGTTGCACATATTATCCTTGGGTAAATACTCGACTGTGTTATCAAACTGAATATAGCTTTACAATCCCTTTGACTTTCGCATTGCTTTGTAATTTGACATTCAGCGAATCGCTATAACCTTTTCAAATAACAAAAGACCTTACTGCACTATTCAGTGTTTTACCAAGCCATGATAAGTCAATGAAGCGGCCACTTCGATTTCTGTAAAGATTTCATTGAACAAGTAGACAGAAAGTAAGTCGATAATAAGACTTGTGGGGACTATTATTTACTTTCATGGAATCAAACAATTCTGATTAGCTCAATGACTAACTCTTTGATTAACTCTATGATTGCTGAACTCTTCTTGTTAAAGTATCTTTTATTCAAATGCCACAGATGTTGCTGGAGTTGACATTTTTCTCATAAATTTTATCGCTGATGGCATTTCACAGCTAGCACCCAAGACTTGAATTGTGTTCAAGTTTTCAAGACATACATGTAGACTCCAATACTAATAAGCCAACATCCTGCCAATGTAAACCAATATTGTTCTAGTTTTTCAACACTGATTCCACATGTACACTGTATGTCAAATGCTGCCCATAATCTACCAGCCAGCAAGGAAGTTCATCTAGTCAAGCTAATGATAACATCTAAAACTGAATCATGACCATAAGCACCGCCTTTTTATACTGCTCATCCGTTGGCTATGCAATAACACAAGCTTGCTAGTTGTTACACTACCTCTACAACTTCATCATCTCTGGTCAGTGCCCTTAGGTCAATTGTTTTAGTACGATGTTTTTACAGAACAAGCCTTTTGATAGCATAAAACCGTTTTTATCAAAAGTTTTGTTTTGTTTTGTTAAACAATTTTTGTAGTCAGCCTACCTTCAGTCATGTTTTTCCTGTGATCGATGTTCTTTTCTGCTCTTATATAACCATTATGATACTCTCTATTTATATATGTAGTTAAGATAAGGCTGGATAAAGCTGATAGCAGTGGGAATAAACATATTTTTCATACGTACATTAATAAAGTAGCGGCCAGAATATTAGAGTGTTTGAAGTCCTAACGGTGTCTGATAAGACAGTCACTCATAGATTGCTCTCAAGAAAAAAGCTGATCTAGGCATTTTTCATAACACATTTTCTTTTTATTCACTTCTAAGTTTGAATCTAAGGCTTCATTGTAGAATGTAATCTGAACACATAATCTCCTTAGTATCAGGTCCTTCAACTGGTTATATCTTACCTCCTGTAGTTAAAGACATTACTCTAAAACTTCCAACTAAAATCTCTTTCATAAACACCACTTACAATCATGTTAATTTTCCTGAATATTGCAGATCAGTATATTAGCTGACTTAGCAGTAAAGTGCAGAGATAATAAAAGTCAAGGTGTTAGCACGCATGACCTTCTTGCAGCAAATGATATGAAATGGAAGAATAAGTTTAATAATAATGATAACTTCTAACAATTTTTCTCTTTGCAAGTTTTGAATTTGAACTTTCTTCAAAGGTTTTCACGGGAAAACTTTCACAGTGTTTGTCTCCACATGGAAGTAAGTTTAACTTTATAACAATACATAATCTCTCTTTCAACTTAGTGTATATCTACTCAACCTGCTGTCTCTTTCAACTTAGTGTATATCTACTCAACCCTGCTGTATCTTTCAACTTAGTGTATATCTACTCAACCCTGCTGTCTCTTTCAACTTAGTGTATATCTACTCAACCCTGCTGTCTCTTTCAACTTAGTGTATATCTACTCAACCCTGCTGTCTCTTTCAACTTAGTGTATATCTACTCAACCCTGCTGTCTCTTTCAACTTAGTGTATATCTACTCAACCCTGCTGTCTCTTTCAACTTAGTTTATATCTACTCAACCTGCTGTTTCTTTCAACTTAGTGTATATCTACTCAACCTGCTGTCTCTTTCAACTTAGTGTATATCTACTCAATCTGCTGTCTCTTTAAACTTAGTGTATATCTACTCAACCTGCTGTTTCTGTAATATGCTGAAAACTGATACTATTGAGACGCCAAATAGAGTAGCTGTGACCTATTCTAACTTTATCTCTTTAGTTTTAATGTTGCAGATCTTCTGCTTTGTTATCTGTGTGTATACATTAAAAACCTGCCAGTCCTTCATATATATGTGGCAGCTCAGTGTTACCAAATGTGCACAGGCAAACTGAAGTTGTCATCTTTCTGATTGAGTCTACATCATCTTATCAAACTCAATTTAATTGAGAGTCCGTCGGTAGACAGAAAAATCTGCAGGGGTTCAGCTGGTAGAGACGAAGAAAAAGGGAGAGAGCACGTGAGGGAGAAAGGTGACATCAACGCCTGTGTGTGACACAGAGCTCACAATAATAAACATCTGTGTGTGACACTAGTCCACCATCATCAACACTTGGGTAGCTGACTATATATCAGGTGTGTTTGAAAAGCAGATGAACTCTTGGTTACATCAGCCCTGTCTATACTGCAGCCGACTCTATAGCTTGGCTGAAATGCTAGACAACGATTGGGTCATCATATTCAGCAATCTGATTTATCTACCGCACAAGTGTATTTGCCTGGCTTTTTATTAAAATAAAAAAGTGGAAAACATGATGCAAAAAGAATTCTTAATTTTTAAATAACATTTGTAGCATATTCTGAGACAGCTAAAATACTGTCAGAAAATGTCTGAGCTTTCTACTTTATCGTGTTCTCCTAGAAAACTGGTTTTAAGATGTAAATCTCGCTGGTGAAGAATTCATTATTTTTCTCCAATGATCATTCTATGGCATTCTATGATCATTCTATGGCAAGGAAAACTATCTTAAATTTTCTGTTCTTTATGCCTGGTTCTAGCTTATTTCCACCCTCTAATACGTCGGTGTGTGAGTCATCCTGAAGAGAGAAATGGCCTTCCATAGCCTTGCGGATTTTTACTATAAACGTTGCTATGTTGTTTGGTGATTATCAAATACCAACATATGTCTTCATTTCATGAATATGACTGTACTAGGTGAATGCTCGGCGTTGCCCATGTAATAAAAAAATCTGCGCAAAAAATTTATTTTTATGTAACAAATACAATATTTACCATTCTAACTAATTTTTAGGTAGGTCAGCTTGTGTTTTGCTCCTGAGGGAGATACATAAGTATGTTGTTTCATTAAAAATGTTGATTTGTTTGAGAAATGCTATCACTTTCTGATTGTCAGTTAAACAACTGACATCAAACTCGGAGAAAGTAGCAAGGATGATTAGAACAGAAGAGTTATTGTTCTTACAGAGTTTAGTCCCCTCCTGTTAGTTTCAGCAGGTTGCATTTTAGGAAGCTTTTGATTCAGTGCACTCTGTTGGTTTCAGCAGAGCACAAGTGAGTCAGTTTCAAGAATGTATCATAGGTATGCCAAAAGTAAGAGTCTCCATTCCATTCCAACCAGTTTTCTTCAAAGGTTTTGATGGACAGGTAATGAGAAAGTCTCTGCTCAGAAAGCTTATTTGATTTGATATACACACCATTTACCATTCCAACTTTTAAACATCATGAAAAAATATTGTTATACATTTCGAATAAATTAAGAAAAAAAATTGGAAATGATTACATAGAATTGTGAGTATAAAAAAGATTACTGTTGCAGCAGAAGCTCGTTGTATTCAAAGTTCTGATAGAAGGTACCAGTATAAACATAAAAATGAGACGTCAGACTTTTTTGTCTGGTACTTTGTCTGACCGAACAGAGAGAGAATGGAGAGGCAATTCCTACTACAGCTAATACAATTGTCCACGTGAAAATCATTTAGCTTTCACAGACTTACCACAACCGGACATATAAGTGTAATGGCACATTGGAAATTAAAATGACACATTTGAAAACAAATTAAAAAACAAGTAATAATAAAAAGATTAGCTTTTTAAAAAATTGCAAAAAAAATAGTAAACGCGAATGATAATATTAATTAATTATAAAAAGTACACATTTAGCTTGTGAAATTGCGAACAGGATATACGGTATATAATAAGAGCGATGGGAATGATAAGAACGGCCTGGCTTTGTGGTGAGCACCTGTTAGTAGCAATGCAACGTTAATGTCACGTGTTCTAATCTAGTACGGAGGTGGTTTTTCATTGTTAAAACTATGTCACTAGAGCTGGACAAATGACCGACAAACATTAAAATTTATACAGCGGAGTGTCAGAAAGTCTTTGTGCGCCTCAAACCTCGCTGGCCATTTTAAGCAAATTCTGTTGTGGTAATTATGCAGTGGGAATAGACCCTGACAAATCATGTATCATTTATAAGGAAATTATTTGTAGATCTTGTTGACACTATCAGTAATGAAATAAGTGTCAATCAGGTACATAGACTACAAATTTTCTTCATCCTCAGCTAGAGCCGAGGTAGTTACTCTGCCTTCTTCATTGCCATCGCCTGGAGTATTTGGTCACAATTTACTCTATTTATAAAGTAAGCATTGTATATATACATACAGTATCTATAGATGTATCTACATATCTAAATATATCTAGGATTAGATAGATATATATTATCTGGTCATAGATAGATATCTATAAATAACAGTGTCTGTTATTCAGTCTGTGATTCGGTCAGTCCAGCTAAAGCTATTGAAATCTTAAATAAAGAGTACATATCTCAGAAGATTTGATCTCGGAACCTCTCCAGGAAATGAGCTAACCAATTGAGCTACGCGAGATGCATTAGAGTCATCAGGTGACATGAGTGGTTATCTAGGATAAAATAGCATAGCGACTCTGCATTACGTTATGGTGCAACGTCACTAAAGCTTGCTCTCATGGCTCTTATTAGTAAGTTTTGCAATACAGATACTAGCTTGCTCAAATTAGCCATTGGCACTGTGCCAGGAAAATGGCAGGTAGCAAGCAACTACATTACTTGTCACTGTTAGTAAGCTGTTTTTTAATACCTGTGCAATGCTCATCCTTCCACAATTAATATATATATATATATATATATATATATATATATATATATATATATATAAACAGTAAACTGGTGAAACTGAAATCAGAGGGCTCAATGCATAAAGCAGAGCTAAAACTAAAATATTACAGGAAAAACATGTGTCCGAGTTCAAATCACTTTATTTATTACTAAATAGTTTCATGCCTCTGCGAGGCAATCATCAGATAAAATGACTTTGCTCAATAAAAGCAGTAAATATACACAGGGTGTAGTCACAAGCATACAGATTAAAACTAAAGCTGAATCAGGCAGAAAAGCTGGTAAGAGATAAGTTACACTGCTGTTCTTAAAGATGTGGTTGCGTCAAATTTAAGTTGATCTTAAAAGAAAGCATTTTTTTCTCTATCAGTTGATATGCTGTTTGTTGTGTTACGCGATCGCATTGCCAAGATATTTGAAGATTAAAACCGAAAAAATCTGATCGCCGTAAAAACGCTCAGGCCACAAAGACGTGCCCAGACTTGCCCAAAATGATGTCACGCGTTAGGCAACCTGTCTCTATCTCTCGTATTCACATCGGCTATTTGCGATATAAGTCTAGTCTTACGCGGCTCTATTGGCATATATCTTATTTTGTATTTGCTCATGTTGGCTAAAATAAAATTTTAAATCCTGCTACAGATGCATTATTATAAATGTTTCAAAGGCCTCAAATAACGAAAATTGAAAATTTGTTCTACTCACTTTCTCCAAATGTTGTGTAAACATTTGGGTACCGACTACCAATTCTACCGGTCTACGGTAATTCTGTCAAGTCAACTATGTAAAACGCGGTCTTTGCATCAGCTCAGTTTTGCAGCTACCCATACTAACGATATACAGCCTCCCATAAGCCCCGCCCACATTATGTCACCTATCCTTGGGGAGGGCTGTATATCATTGCCTACACCGTCTACATACTAGTTTCTATGGCGCCTTTCAGTGCCTCGCGTTGCGCGTTCACAACTCAAGTTGTACAACTCGAGTTGCACAACTCGAGTTGTGAACGCGCAACGCGACTTTTCAAAAGTAAAGTGCAATATATTGGTATTACGGTAGCATAACCGTAGATCTGGTTATATTAACAATGGTACATCAATAGACACCCGTTAGCTAATAGAAATTAAACTATGTATGTACTGTAAAACTAGAACTAATAGCAAATTATTAAAATTATACTGTGCCGAGTTTGCAACTCGAGTTGTACAACTCGAGTTGCACAACTCGAGTTGTACAACTCAAGTTTGTAAATATAACTCGAGTTGTACAACTCGAGTTGCACAACTCGAGTTCATCAAAACCCAAGCCGAGTTCTTTCAACAGCAACTCGAGTTCAACAACTCGGCTTGAGAACATCTCATCGTTTCATTTTCTCTAGCTATATGGAATTTTTTTGTGCATCATTAAATGCCGTTGAAATAATTTCTATGATCATTTTCGGTGTTCATTCAGTTTCGGGTCAGATTCTAGAGAGATGACTCTTTTTTATTTGCAAAAGAAGTTGCCCGGCTGGCTGCGAATTTCTTTTTCCCAAACAGGTTTACATACGGCAGTAAAATTCTGGCTCATGATTGGCTTTAGTAATTGAGTTTTAGTAACCAAAACTTACATCATTACAATAGAAATCAATAGTTATAACTAGAAAGGAACACAAAATTCTAAATAACGTAGCAAAACTGATGTTATCATTCAGTGCTGTTAAAACGTAAGAGGCGCTCACTTAAAACTCATTAATTTAAGCCATTTTGAATAAAATTTTGGAATTTTGTGTTCCTCTCTAATTATAACTATTGACTTTCAATGTAATGATGTAGGTTTTGATTACTAAAACTCAATTACTAAAGCCAATCATGAGCCAAAATTTTACTGTCGTATGTAAACCTGTTTGGGAAAAAAAATTTCGCTGCTCGGCTCTCATATAGATTGTTTTTAGTTTGCTTTTTACATTCTACAATTGTTTTTGTCTCTTAATATTTATAGAAATGAATATGCGCAAATCTCGCCAATATATATAATTTAAATATTTATACATATTTAAATTATTATTATTAAATTTCTGTAAATGAGACACTCCAATTACTCACTTTGCTTTCTTTACGAACCCGTGTTAGTTTTGCGTAACACAACTCGAGTTCATCAAAAACCTAGGCCGAGTTGTACAACACGGCAACTCGAGTTGTACAACTCGAGTTGTGAACGCGCAAGGCGAGGCACTGTAAGGCACCATAAGTTTCTTACTAGTAGTATTCTTACCGAGTACTACCAAAGTGAAATAAGCATGCCAAGTCTTTGAAAAGAATATAGACAGGGATAGAGTTTCAAGGATGAGAAGTCTGCTGCAAACTGGATTTGAACTCACATTCTCCAGTTCTGCGGACATCCATATACCATATCCAATTCACTACAATATTCTGCAAATCATGTTTTGCATTATCTTCAACAATATTATTTTATTATATAATTTTTACAAGCAAAAATATTTTCATCTCGGCATAAAGCTTTTATTAAAAATATTCATCAAGTCGTGGCCCCTCACATAGTATTAGCTGATACAATAAGACAAATTCATCTACTGCAACAAACTCAAACAAAACATCATGGCTTATGCAGCACGCATTCAAGTCTCTCTTTCCCCTTTATGGCAGTTTCCACACTGACAAAGCTTCTTTGGCTGGTGGGACGACATAAACATTTTGTAATCAGTAAAACAAATGCAATAAATATATGTCATTCATAGATATGTCATTCTAAAGCGTATCTATTGACAGCTTCCAAATTGGGAGTTAAATAGATTGCGAGTGTAATTTTAAAAATGAATAAACATTTAATAAAGGCACAAGTACGCCAAGCCAACAATTCAAAGCTTTGGTTCTAGAAATTAAAGATTTGCAATGATCAATCGATTTTACCCACTTCCTACGAGTGAAAATAATTTGTAATCATAACTCTAATTTACCAAAGAAATTCGAAAAAAATATTATAGTTAGGTAAAACGGCAAATAAGCTATGAAACGATGATTGGAGATAGCAAAGAATTATCATTTTATTAATTAGTATATGTATTTATGACTATAAAATATTATTTACTTAAGTATAAAAGACTCTAAGTTAATTTACCTCCATTCTGTCTTCCTCTGCAGCAAAACGCTGTTGACGCCTGTCAGCTTTGACCATAGGCTGTCTACTCCAATCTTTTACTAAAAGTTGCTCAGATAACTCTGAGTCGTAGTCACTCAAACTTGAAGCCATTTTAAAACTACAGTATGTATAACTTAGTAATTGTTGAAACGCGTTGAATCAGTAACGATGAGAATGAATTCTCAAACGATGAGAATTTTCGAGATCACACACAACGCGTTTTACGAGTGATAACATTTATTACAGCCTATATAAAAATTTTGCGCTCATGATTGGCTAACGAAGCGACCTCATATTTATCGCTCGTGGTTTCGTTTCAGATATCTTGCTTGTGACGTCACGAAAGAAGCACCCGCTGGAACGTGAGCTTTTTAAAAGAGGGCCTCATTCAAACGCATATATCTCTGGACAGGGTTGGTCTACAAAAACCACAATGGCATCAAATTGTAGCTGATGTTTTAGCCTTTCATGGATCTTAATTTCATTAAATTGAATTTTTTGACGCAACCACATCGTTAAGCAGGTATTTGACCGCGTGTCTACATGTAGAGACAAGTTCATTTTGCTTATTTAGAGACGACATGTCAAGCTTGCATAATATGAAAAACTTTTCCCATATACATAGATTGCATTTATTAGTTGCACTGCTGTATGCATTGGCTTGTTTCAGTAGCTTCCACTTAATAGAGTATTGGGTGTTAGTGTTTTTCAGCTGCCAAATATATTTACTGAGTTCAGTGCTCAGCTTTCTTTCCTCGTTTTGAAAGGATGCGGTATGATTGCTGTATCGGGTCTTAAACTGACCTTCCGTTAGCCCTACATAAGTTTTATCAGTATTTTCTGCTGTCACTGTGGCCTGATATATGCAAGATGATGTCAGGCACTTCCCATCGAGTGGGCAGTTAGCTTTGACTCTGCAGTTGCACTGTCTGATGTTATGGTCATTGTTGTCACTAACACCCATTACTCTATTAAGTGGAAGCTACTGAAACAAGTCAATGTATACAGCAGTGCAACTAATAAATGCAATCTATGTATATGGGAAAGGTTTTTCATATTATGCAAGCCTGACATGTCGTCTCTAAATAAGCGAAATGAACTTGTCTCTATATGTAGACACGCGGTCAAATACCTGCTTAAGAACAGTAGTGTAACTTAGCTCTTACCAGCTTTTCTGCCTGATTCAGCTTTAGTTTTAATCTGTATGCTTGTGACTACACCCTGTGTATATTTACTGCTTTTATTGAGCAAAGTCATTTTATCTGATGATTGCCTCGCAGAGGCATGAAACTATTTAGTAATAAAGTGATTTGAACTCGGGCACATGTTTTTCCTGTAATATTAAATATATATATATATATTATTGTATATTATATTATTATATATTATATTATTGGTTACTGACTGTTTTAAATATTAATCAAGCTGTAGTGGAAATATCTCAGCTGTATAAGTGTATGGAGCTGACACTAGCTGAAGAACATTTAAAAAGATGAGTGAGCTTTTTTGCTGATCCATTCATTTTTATAAAATAATGTATGTCTAAATGTATATAATAGGTGTTTGTAACTGTATGCGGGTGCACATATTTACGTGTATACCCACATTTTTTGTACCGTTAAATGTACCGTATCTGTATGTTGATAAGTGTTGAGTAAGTGCATATTTTGCCTCGGTAAGAGAAATAAAATGTTTGTGCTTATAAAAAACTGATGCTGACTAAAAAATAGATAACTAAAATATAAATGTAAAATTATACTACTTGGCAAAATGTGATTAAGATACAATATACACATGTGTGAGTGCAATATGATATGACGTGTGAACACATGTTCAAAAATTCCAAATACCGCAACGTCTTTATAACAGTTAATATTTATTATTATTGAGACCGGTGTTATTCACGTAACATCTAATGTTTTGGACGCAAAATATCTAGCAACAATTGGTATAGTGTTATACAAAAGAGTGACAATAAACCATAAAATCTGATGAGCAGTTGGTGCATGTTTGACGAGGTAAACTTTATCACTCACTACCAGGTTTTATATAACAGTCTTATGACACAATGAACTTGTTAGACATTCTAGAAGCAACTTGAAGAATCCTCCATCTAGTCCATTTACATGAAAAATTCATTTCAATCTACTGCCTGTTTGGTGAGCAATATTTATAATGGATCTGTTCTGATGTACTTAAGTTTTCATACACTTCTTGTTGGCCTTGCTGTCCGCTCATATCCATATAATGTTCTTGGCTTCCATCTGAGGTTTGATTATCAGTTGAACTCGCTGCCTCAATGTCATTTTTAACCTTCGCTTGAGGAGCTGTAGAATTAAATGAGTCCGAGCCGTTGTTAGTTGAATGGAAAGTATTGTGAGGAAGATGAGTTGCCTGGTTGGTGCCCAAGACAGTATCGAATGGCTGCATGAGTGCAAGAGATTGCCTCCTGACAATGCATACAATGATGACTACTACTGAGAAGATTAAGCTGAGTGCAGCAACTGTAGCAACTGCTGCGAGGGTGCCTGAAACCGATTACAGATAGACTTATGACTTGAAACTAGAAACTAAAAGTAGTGTTTCAAGAGAATTAAATGGATAAGTTGAATTAAATGGGGATATATAGCAACATAGCCGCATAGCTACATATTTGCATGGCAACACAGCTGCATAGCTACATATCTGCATGGCAACATAGCCGCATAGCTGTTAATTAAACAAATAAATAACAAGTAAGTCATTATTTATGTAACCATGTCTGATTAGATAGTCATATCTGGTTAGGTAGTCATATCTGGTTAAGTAGTCATATCTGGTTAATTAGTCATATCTGGTTAAGTAGCCATATCTGGTTAGATAGTCATATCTGGTTAAGTATTCATATCTGGTTAAGTAGCCATATCTGGTTAACTAGTTTTGCTTAGTCAAATAAACTGGTAAATATTAAGCTATGTACTCTTCTCACCAAATACAATTGTAGATTGCTAGCTGAAAACTCGAAAATCAGCAAAGGCTGCCAAGCTACAAGATTACTACGTTACTAGATTACTAGGTTACTATGTTACTATGTTATTAGGCTACTAGGTTACTAGATGAGTAAGTTATTAGGTTACTATATTACTATGTTAATAGGTTACTAGGTTATTAGATTTTTAGGTTACTAGGTTACTAGATTAGTAACTTATTAGGTTACTATATTACTAGGTTACTATGTTACTAGGTTACAAGGTTACTAAATTATTAGGTTACTAGGTTACTAGGATACTAGGTTGTTATGTCACTAGGTTACTATGTTACTAGGTTATTAGGTTAATAGATTATTAGGTTACTAGGTTACTAGGCTATACTAAGTTACTACTTACTAGATTATTAGGTTACTAGGATACTAGGTTGTTATGTTACTAGGTTACTAAGCTACTAGACTAGTATTTTATCATGTTATCATGTTACTAGGTTACTAGGTTACTATTTTAAAAGGTTACTTGGCTAATACTGAAGCAACACCTATTAAGTTTAGTTAACTTTCTCCATGCGTCCTAGATAGGTCCATCTTTATGTGCTCTAGGTAGGTCCACCTTCATGGGTTCCAGAGGGTAGATCAACTTTGAATATAGTTCTAGAAAGCTATGGCTAGGAGGGGAAAACTGCCATTTATTCTCCACAAAATATTAATTGACTAGGCTGAGAAAAACTATTAATAGTGTTTTGACCAAATTTCATTTTTTATCTCAATTTAAGAAGATAAGGAGTATGACGGATAAAGTAGGGTTTTGTTTAACTGTTCATGTGGGTGGGTGTAGGTTGAGCACTATTGTTTGAGTATTATCACCAAGCTTGACAAGCTGCAAGAAAATACAGAAGAGCTTGGCAAGTGGCAAACATGTATTAGCAGATGTTGAGTGAGATGGTGATCAGCGACACATATATGACTCAAATTGTTATCTAACTCTTTAGCCCGCCCTCAATAGCTCAAATCTAAACCCAGAGTCAGCTCTAACCTGTGGAGATGTGCTTTTTGCACTTCAGTAGAACTCCTGTCCAAATACCATTTCCTGACTTCTCAGTGCATGTCAGGACTGCGTCACCACTAACTCTCGCAAACCCTTCTTTGCAAGAATATGCCACTACTGAATTCAGCTTTCCATCAGACTTCACAAGCAGCTCAGCATTATCTATGTCTTCTATGATGCAGTTCACTAAAATAAAGCTGATTGAAAGCATTTTAATAAATTGCCTCTTAGACCCTGCAAGATCTTTTATTAATGGTTAATTATTTCTATCTAGCCTAACAACGATAGCAATATAACTATAGAGTGTACAGGGTACAACTATAGAGCATACAGGGTACAACTATAGAGTGTACAGGGTACAACTATAGAGTATACAGGGTACAACTATAGAGTATACAGGGTACAACTATAGAGTGTACAGGGTACAACTATAGAGCATACAGGGTACATCTATAGAGTGTACAGGGTACAACTATAGAGTATACAGGGTACAACTATAGGGTGTACAGGGTACAGCTATAGAGTATACAGGGTACAACTATAGAGTGTACAGGTACAACTATAGAGTGTATAGGGTACGGCTATGGAGTGTACAGGGTGATTCCAGATAGTATATGGAGTACTACCGGAGAGGATATATGATGCTAGTTGATGAGGCACTTACCTATATCAAGTATAACCAGTGGTTATATAAGACATTTGCAGTATATAGGTCTCTACCGTAGAGTATATAGAAATTACCTTCCAAGCATGTCATTGACACGGCACTCCATGTCCACATGAGTTTTTCTGGGTCACTCGAGCTGCAAACTGAAGTTCTCTCTTGTGTGGAAGCAGAACTCCAATATCCTTTATTGCATGTGTAAGTGGTTGTAAGGTTGTCTCCACTTAAACTGGCCGTTGCATATTCGACAGTAATGGGTGGCGAAAGACAAGCCTGCACTGTAACAGATCAATGACAGTTTTCTTTGTGCTTCTCCCTTTAGTACATGGACACGATTTATCCTTCTGTATTCAATGAAACAAGCAAAAAATTATACTGAAAGTTTGCGAATCGTCTTCAAATAGATTTTACTTTTCAGCCAATTACGTGAGAGGGATTTATACAAGCAAACTGCAATTAAATGATTTGCTGTCCAAAACTTTTGCAAGGCTTTCACAATTGATTGAAACCCACTCAACTGTGTGAATGAAAAATAACTGAAACAATGTCACTAAACTTAACATTTTGGTACAAGTAATCTATAGAAAGTTTATTTAAAGTTGAATTTATGATTTGTTGCACTTCTGAGATGGTATCAAGCAGCCAAGCTACCCACCTGCCATCTCCTGTTAAAAGTAGTAATTCACTGACTACAGCCCGTCATACACCCACCAATGACTTCAACTGTTGTCTACTAACTATCGGCTACTCACTACTGATGCTAACTACTAACTACTGATTGCTGACTACTGACCATTGACTATCAGCTACAGACTATTGTATTCTTACTACCTACTACCGGCTACTAACTACCGGCTACTAACTACCGGCTTCTTACACTGAGTAGGAAGCTTCTGTTTCTGAAGTAATAAGCTATTTCCTCATATAATAGTCATCAGTAAAGGCCGCCACACTACATATGTGGGAATAGTGACAGGTTTTTATGCTATATCGTATACACAATACATAGCATCTTTTCTAGTTGAGTTAACAAGAATAGATAAACTGGGAAGCTCTTTAGAGTTCAATTGGCTTTTAGGCTGTGATGAGGCAGACTGGATATTGAAAGAAGGTTTAATAAAAGCTCAGTTGTTTATTTTTACCATAAATGATGATACTGGTCATGCATTGTAAGTAGAATCTACTATAGCACACTAACAGGGCTTGTCTCAGTGTTGGTCCAAACCAGTTTCATGTAATAAGTAATAGTGATAGTGATAGTAATAGTAATAGTAATAGTGCTAGTGATAGTAATAGTGGGTTGTAAATAGTATTCATTCAAGCAGATCTTCTTTACAGAGTTATTTTCTTACGTTTCTTTGTAGAGTAATAGACTTACCTGGAACATATGGTGATAGACCTACCTGGAACACATGCAAGATCTTTGTATCCCTTCCATTCAGCTCCACTAGCCTTGCTCTGCTCACATGTAACAGCTCCATCAGTACCCTGAGATAAGCCATAACCTTCATCACATGTATATCTAGTCTCTTCCCCTTGCAACCATGGCTCTTCTGGAAGCAGCATACTTGCGTAGGCTACTGTTTGAAGATCAGGGCAGTGCTGGACTGCAAGAAAAGTGGTCTACCTGGTCATGTTTACACATATAAGCTAGTTTTACTCTCTAGTTTTTGTTTTAATATAAAAACTATTTCTCTTACCGTGTAGATACATAAGTTAATATAAAAGAACAAGTTGTCGTACCTGAGAATATGATGACAAAGGATACAGGTTGCACCTGCGGTGATAAATACTCAAAGAAGATTTGGTCCCCTTCAACCTCAACAGTGGTGGATCTATTACCAGTTGTCAGAGTACCACTAGACTCAATAGTAATAGAGCCGTTTGTAGTGCTAAAGTGAACTGCATGGAAGTTTACAAGCAAGCCAGAATATAAAGAGTGTGACATGCTGCTGGTGCAATGGCTGATTGTTACAGGCTCATAAGGGTCTACTCTACTAATAATGGCTCCATAGAGAAGTCTTGCACTGTTCGGCTTGGGCAGGCCAATGTTAGATCCACAGCTCACAACTACAAGAAGACCAGTGCTATTTACAAATGTGCTGGTTATCAGTAGTTTTTAGGTTTGGGTGGCCAGTTACTGGCACCTGACACTTGCAGAAAACTGTCATGAAACACTAATATCACGACCCTCAAATGCTGAGAGGTGTCACTAAACACTGGTATCAAGACACTCACCTGCTGAGAGGTGTCACTAAACACTGATATCAAGACACTCAAATGCCGAGAGCTGTCACTAAACACTGATATCAAGACCCTCTAATGCTGAGAGGTATCACTTAGCACTGGTCTCAAGACCATCAAACGCTGAGAGGTGTCACTGAACAACTTGACTATAAATATTTCATATACTGTAGGTATTCTAGTTACGGTTGCACATCTTCTAGCTACAGCTGTCTATTGTTTGCTAAAAAAATAAATACATATCTACCGGGCATCTAATGCGCGCTTCATTCACTTCTTTCCAGAGTGTAGTTTGTTATCTATTGCAGTATTTCACTGTTCAGATGAAATACAAAGACATTCAATTTTACTGCTTATAGATTTATACGCAGCTGTATTAGTCTACGCTTTAATACAGGCAGCTTTGGAGCATTAGCAGTCAAAGACGCACAAGTCTACAGTGAAAGATCAGTTTTTTTATTTAAAAACATTTGCTTACGCCATCATCAATTATTGGTTCAGATGCTTTAATTTTAGTTTAAGTCATTCTGATTAAGATAAAGGGAAGAATGAGTGCTAAAATCTGAAACTTACCGCTGTTGTAATAATATATGTCGAAGTCCATAGAGTTGTCTGAGAGTAGCTCTATATAAAGCTGATCAGAAGCCAAATAGATAACAACTTTGTTGCTCGCTGTCTCGGGGCTGCTAGCGCAGTAGACCTCATTATTGATGCGGATATTAGGCAAGTTATATGGATCACAATTATCTCCTACTTTTGCTAAGCCTGGCATAGAAACATAACTTTGGTTATGGAATCCACTGAGTCTCATGGTGCATTTTTCTGAGGTTTGCTGATTTGTGTAGGTGATTGAGCCTGAGTCCCCAGGAGCCACAGTT
The DNA here is from genome assembly GCF_963576615.1 of Watersipora subatra. NCBI lineage: Eukaryota > Metazoa > Bryozoa > Gymnolaemata > Cheilostomatida > Watersiporidae > Watersipora > Watersipora subatra. The sequence goes on along the minus strand of NC_088709.1, from coordinate 677,237 downwards.
ATTTCGTCCATGACACAGAACACATGAGGTTTCACATTTTGGCCTGAGGCTAGGTGGGCAACGCATAGCACCAGTAGCATGCCAGATTTGTTCAGGTGACAAGTCATCTTCTGCTGTCTACAATTTATTAAATATTGTGTTTGTTTGTGTTAGAAACAGCAGAGTCAGCAGAGTCGGCAGAGCCGGCAGAGGCGGCAGAGCCGGCAGAGCCGGCAGAGCCGGCAGAGCCGGCAGAGCCGGCAGAGTCGGTAGAGTCGGTAGAGTCGGCAGAGCCGGCAGAGTCGGCAGAGTTGGCAAAGTCGGTAGAGTCGGTAAAGTCGGCAGAGTCGGCAGAGTCGGTAGAGTCGGTAGAGTCGGCAGAGCCGGCAGAGTCGGCAAAGTTGGCAAAGTCGGTAGAGTCGGTAGAGTCGGCAGAGTCGGTAGAGTCGGCAGAGCCAGCAGAGTCGGTAGAGTTGGTAGAGTCGAAAGAGCCTTAGAAAAAAAAAACTTGACCTCTGGTCATAAATAATCTTTAGTCAAGGCTCATGGCTAACTGTAGGTATAAATAGAATAGATAGGTAAGGCTCGAAAGTAACTGTAGGTATGGATGAGATGTGCAGGTGACGCTCAAGAGGCAACTGTAAATTATGGGTTGTTTGAGAAAGTCAAGGAGTTAATAATGCCAGACTATCCTTTATTCGCGCTCAAGATTATGGTACTACAAAGAGTGAACTTTTTACAGCATTGAAAACAATATTCATGGCGCTGAGAATAAAACGTTTAAAGTCGTAACTCAACCCGCTCATACAAAATACAGGTGAGGTGGTACTGAGGCTAAGACAAGTTAATAATTATATTTCATTGTGCATTCCCTTTTTTTGTTCATCTGTAAGAGAGTCAGTAGAGCAAATGAATTGAGAAATTAAAACTGTTGGAATGGCGTATTAGCGTACTTTAGATAAAGGGTTTATTCAGCGCATAGCGGCTGGATTTTAAAACTGTAACAAGTGGTCCTGCCTATTTTCAATAGCCCTCAAGTCATTGCTGATTGGATGACTTGCTGACATTTTAAATCTGGCAACTGTTAGAGTTATCCACCTACTACCTATTCGTACTCATGCAAGAACTGACCACTGAATGGAGAAGGGGTGAGAAGGGGGAGGTGGGAAGGGAGAGGTGAAAAGGTGGGAAGGAAGGGCGAAGGAAGGAGGGGAGGAGGAGGGAAGGGGGGAATGGGGAGGTGGGAAGAAGGCAAGGGTCATACTTATTTGCTGTCAATACCTATTTTCCAATTGCAGTGTTCATCTATTTATTGTGAAATCTGTTGTAATCTTTTGCTAGGATGATGTGTTGATGGCCAAAGCAGAGTCTATACCGGTTTATAGAAAACTTTGACAGCTTTATTAGACTAATATAGATCCCTGAAAATCATAATATAATACCTATAAAATTGGACGCTTCAAGCAGTATTTAGAAAAGACCGTAATTAAAGATACAAAAAAATCGATAACCCAAAGTTTAATTGAAATAATAATAGAAGCTTCCCTTTGCATTTAAATAACTTCCTGTGAACTTAATTTTGCACTTGTCAGTTGGTGACTGTACAGCTGGTCCTTGCTTGACAGCTCAAAACCACAAGAAGCGTGTTGACTTAACTTATTAATTAGTTTTTGCATTCCAGACAAATAGTACAAAACCAACTATTATGTGACTAACCCAACTAAGATAAGAAGAAATTTGTTGCAGACTTCAAGTGTGTTGTTGCAACTGAGCTCCAAACACCGAACCTATGCTTCACCTTTCATGACAATTGACTCACGACTGAAGATTCAGAACTCATGACTAATAACTAATGACTCTGAACTCTCTACAGCTGATAGCTCAGCTATCAGCTGATAGCTTATAGCTCAGCTATCAGCTTTTAGCTCGAACGTAAATATGCCAAGATGTATAAACTTACCTGTACATACTTGTACGCAGCCTGTCGAAGGTAAGTGTAACTCTGGTAAAAATGGATAAGAAGTTGATAAAGTTGAGTGAAGAGTAGAGCCTGTCCTCTTTGTGTCTAACCCACCAATACCTGTCCTATGTCCTCCTCGTGTCTAACCCACCAATACCTGTCCTATGTCTTCCTCGTGTCTAACTCACCAGTACCTGTCCTATATCCTCCTTGTGTCGAACTCACCAGTACCTGTCCTATGTCCTCCTCGTGTCTAACTCACCAATACCTGTCCTATGTCTTCCTCGTGTCTAACTCACCAGTACCTGTCCTATATCCTCCTCCTGTCTAGCTCGCCAATACCTGTCTTATGTCATCCTCGTGTCTAACTCGCCATTACCTGTCCTATGTCTTCATTGTGTCTAACTCACTAATACCTGTCCTATGTCCTCCTTGTGTCTAACTCACCAGTACCTGTCCTATATCCTCCTCGTGTCTAACCCACCAACACCTGTCCTATATCCTCCTCGTGTCTAACTCACCAATACCTGTCCTATGTCTTCCTCGTGTCTAACTCACCAGTACCTGTCCTATATCCTCCTCGTGTCTAACTCACCAATACCTGTCCTGTGTCCTCCTCGTGTCTAACTCACCAATACCTGTCCTATGTCTTCCTCGTGTCTAACTCACCAGTACCTGTCCTATATCCTCCTCCTGTCTAGCTCGCCAATACCTGTCTTATGTCATCCTCGTGTCTAACTCGCCATTACCTGTCCTATGTCTTCATTGTGTCTAACTCACTAATACCTGTCTTATGTCCTCCTTGTGTCTAACTCACCAGTACCTGTTCTATATCCTCCTCGTGTCTAACCCACCAACACCTGTCCTATATCCTCCTCGTGTCTAACTCACCAATACCTGTCCTATGTCTTCCTCGTGTCTAACTCACCAGTACCTGTCCTATATCCTCCTCGTGTCTAACTCACCAATACCTGTCCTGTGTCCTCCTCGTGTCTAACTCACCAATACCTGTCCTATGTCTTCCTCGTGTCTAACTCACCAGTACCTGTCCTACATCCTCCTCCTGTCTAGCTCGCCAATACCTGTCTTATGTCATCCTCGTGTCTAACTCGCCATTACCTGTCCTATGTCTTCATTGTGTCTAACTCACTAATACCTGTCCTATGTCCTCCTTGTGTCTAACTCACCAGTACCTGTCCTATATCCTCCTCGTGTCTAACCCACCAACACCTGTCCTATATCCTTCTCGTGTCTAACTCACCAATACCTGTCCTATGTCTTCCTCGTGTCTAACTCACCAGTACCTGTCCTATATCCTCCTCGTGTCTAACTCACCAATACCTGTCCTGTGTCCTCCTCGTGTCTAACCCACCAACACCTGTCCTAAGTCCTCCTTGTGTCTAACTCACCAGTACCTGTCCTATGTCCTCCTCGTGTCTAACCCACCAACACCTGTCCTATATCCTCCTCGTGTCTAACTCACCAATACCTGTCCTATGTCTTCCTCGTGTCTAACTCACCAGTACCTGTCCTATATCCTCCTTGTGTCTAACTCACCAGTACCTGTCCTATGTCTTCCTCGTGTCTAACTCACCAGTACCTGTCCTATATCCTCCTTGTGTCTAACTCACCAGTACCTGTCCTATGTCTTCCTCGTGTCTAACCCACCAACACCTGTCCTATATCCTCCTCGTGTCTAACCCACCAACACCTGTCCTATATCCTCCTCGTGTCTAACCCACCAACACCTGTCCTATATCCTCCTCATGTCTAACTCACCAACACCTGTCCTATATCCTCCTCGTGTCTAACTCACCAATACCTGTCCTATATCCTCCTCGTGTCTAACTCACCAACACCTGTCCTATATCCTCCTTGTGTCGAACTCACCAGTACCTGTCCTATGTCCTCCTCGTGTCTAACTCACCAATACCTGTCCTATGTCTTCCTCATGTCTAACTCACCAGTACCTGTCCTATGTCCTCCTAGTGTCTAACTCACCAATACCTGTCTTATGTCATCCTCGTGTCTAACTCGCCATTACCTGTCCTATGTCCTCCTCGTGTCTAGCTCGCCAATACCTGTCCTATGTCATCTTCATGTCTAACTCAACAGTACCTGTCCTATGTCGTCCTTGGGCCTAACTCGTAGTACCTGTTCTCCGTCCTCCCGTGTTTAACTCGCAGTACCTGTTCTATGTCTTCTCCGTGTCTAACTTTCCAGTACCTGTCCTGTGTCCTCCTTGTGTCTAACTCGCCAGTACCTGTCCTGTGTCCTCCTTGTGTCTAACTCACCAGTATCGAATTAATAAACTAAACTTCCTCCATCTCTATTAGTGATTGCTGTATAAATGTACAAGTGTAGTATTCAGAATATTTAACGATGTTGGCTTTCAAGCGTGTAGGTTTTTTATTATTTATTTTCAAAGTCAGCACAATAAGCGTAAGAGCTGCTTTGTATTAGCCACATATTAGCCATTATTGCACAAGTGGGAACTGTACGAGAAAGTCATTCTAGTCTCAGTTGCTTTTGTTCACTAAAGATTTATGTATTAACCTGTGTTTAATAGCCAGCAAGAAGAAGAGACAACGCGGAGCTCTAATGTATATGCTCTCATCAAACATGTCCTAGGATAGGCTGGACTCACAGCGCTCTGTTTGACAAGATATATACACATTTTTATAGGATTTGTGTACATATATACAGGTTATGTGCGCATATACAGGTAGCTGAAACTATCAGACGTTATTGATCAGTCCACTACAAGAACTGGTATTTAAAACTAGTCTAAGTCTCCGAGTTTTTATTTTCAGCGGTTATTGTGCCAGTTTCATCAATAAAGTCTATAGTTTAATATATTTTTAGAGTAACATGTCACAAGCAACTGCTATAACATGTCACAAGCACAGGTTATAGCAGTTGTCAGCCGGCTGCATAACTACGTGTAGATCTCAAGGTATGTCAAGAGTCGTCAGATGGCAAACCATTCTATAGCAATGTAAATCACATGCAACCATGATACAAAAGCATTGTAAACCTTGTTCGCTACAAAATATAAATTGTACAATCATGAAGGAAGCTTTGACAAGTCTATCACTTAAGTACTACAAGAGAATATCATGCTCTGTCAAAAATGGACCCCACTTGGGCATGTCTAAATCAAGCCAAAATTTGTAGTCATGCTTCAACTTGTTGGTTCCTCTGATTCCTTCTGTTCTGTGACTTTCTCATAGTCTTGGGTTATATCTTTCTCGACACCTGTCGGTCTTTTAAATGGATAGACATTGGCAGTAAGCATCCTCACAAACTCTGTCAACAAAATGAAGGTTCTGGCTAGTTGAGCAACGAGTCAAGTAAATACATTATTAATGCAATAAAAGATGTTTGCATAGGATGGGGCAGTGCAGGATGAGCAGAGCAGTACCTGGGTAACTGAATTTGCCATCTTGCTGCGTGTCAAACTTTTTAAGGCTCCTGATACAGGCCTCTGCTTCTTGTAAGCTCCATTTTTCGCCGGCCCCAGTCAGCAGGATCTGTTAAGAGTTCAGCAAAACATGTAGTTTGTACGCAAATAAGTGACATGGTGAAGCAGGTGGCAAGATAGGAATTGATGGTTGCAGTATTATGAGCTAGCATTACGTGACACAGCTAAGGAGCTGATACGAACAAGGACAAATGTACAAGTAGCTACATGATTATGTCAGTGACCAGATGAAACAGGAGCTAGTTATGTTCCCATCCACTCCATCCTTTAGGAAAACTCTTTTGTCAAACAATCACAAACAATATTGCTAGTAAACTTCATCCAGGTGCTTTTCTTCATCCAGGGAAGCACCTCAATGAGGGAAACCAGCTGCATTCTTTCATCCACCTGCACCTGATAGTGCAAGTTAATGAAGAAAAGCTATGAATCTAATCAGAAACTGATTGAAAGAAGTAAATAATTTTTAAATATGCTCTATTTGTCAAAGTTCTTATCTTAACTTATAAATTTTTGGTTGAAAAAAATTAAAAAGTAATTTTTGTGTATTAATTATAAAAAATTGAGTGCAGACCAAGGCATAAACAGTAGTCATTAATATTGAATCATTTGTTTTTCTTATAAACCCCAGCGGGTTACAAATATTCTGACCCGCTTAATCTTTATTTATCTTCATCTAAAAAACAAAATCTGAATAATAATAATATTAATGAAATCCTTGTTACGCAGGCATTTTATATAGAGCTCAAGAATTCATAAACCACTGAAAGGTTATAAAAGAAAGCAAGAAATAATAACATTCACTAATTACAATTTAGGAGTTTTATTTTTGTTCTATAAAGAGATTCGTATTAAATGCCCATTTTTTGTTACAATTTTAATTGGATCTTGTGAGCACAGTTAAGAGACCGAGCCACAACGTAGTCAATATGTACTTCACTTTGTTATCAACTTTTCACTCTGTTATCAACTTTTCACTCTGTTATTAACTCTTCACTCTGTTATCAACTCTTCACTCTGTTATTAACTCTTCACTCTGTTATTAACTCTTCACTCTGTTATGAACTCTTCACTCTGTTATTAACTCTTCACTCTGTTATTAACTCTTCACTCTGTTATTAACTCTTCACTCTGTTATGAACTCTTCACTCTGTTATCAACTCTTCACTCTGTTATTAACTCTTCACTCTGTTATTAACTCTTCACTCTCTTATCAACTCTTCACTCTGTTATTAACTCTTCACTCTGTTATTAACTCTTCACTCTGTTATTAACTCTTCACTCTGTTATTAACTCTTCACTCTGTTATGAACTCTTCACTCTGTTATTAACTCTTCACTCTGTTATTAACTCTTCACTCTGTTATGAACTCTTCACTCTGTTATCAACTCTTCACTCTGTTATCAACTCTTCACTCTGTTATTAACTCTTCATTCTGTTATGAACTCTTCACTCTGTTATCAACTCTTCACTCTGTTATTAACTCTTCACTCTGTTATTAACTCTTCACTCTGTTATTAACTCTTCACTCTGTTATCAACTCTTCACTCTGTTATTAACTCTTCACTCTGTTATTAACTCTTCACTCTCTTATCAACTCTTCACTCTGTTATTAACTCTTCACTCTGTTATTAACTCTTCACTCTGTTATCAACTCTTCACTCTATTTTTAACTCTTCACTCTGTTATTAATTCTTCACTCTATTATTAACTCTTCACTCTCTTATCAACTCTTCACTCTGTTATCAACTCTTCACTCTCTTATCAACTTTTCACTCTGTTATTAACTCTTCACTCTCTTATCAACTCTTCACTCTGTTATTAACTCTTCACTCTGTTATTAACTCTTCACTCTGTTATCAACTCTTCACTCTATTTTTAACTCTTCACTCTGTTATTAATTCTTCACTCTATTATTAACTCTTCACTCTCTTATCAACTCTTCACTCTGTTATCAACTCTTCACTCTCTTATCAACTCTTCACTCTGTTATTAACTCTTCACTCTGTTATTAACTCTTCACTCTGTTATGAACTCTTCACTCTGTTATTAACTCTTCACTCTGTTATTAACTCTTCACTCTGTTATTAACTCTTCACTCTGTTATTAACTCTTCACTCTGTTATCAACTCTTCATTCTGTTATCAACTCTTCACTCTGTTATTAACTCTTCACTCTGTTATTAACTCTTCACTCTGTTATCAACTCTTCACTCTGTTATTAACTATTCACTCTGTTATCAACTCTTCACTCTATTTTTAACTCTTCACTCTGTTATTAATTCTTCACTCTATTATTAACTCTTCACTCTCTTATCAACTCTTCACTCTCTTATCAACTCTTCACTCTGTTATCAACTCTTCACTCTCTTATCAACTTTTCACTCTGTTATTAACTCTTCACTCTGTTATTAACTCTTCACTCTGTTATGAACTCTTCACTCTGTTATTAACTCTTCACTCTGTTATTAACTCTTCACTCTGTTATGAACTCTTCACTCTGTTATCAACTCTTCACTCTGTTATTAACTCTTCACTCTGTTATTAACTCTTCACTCTGTTATTAACTCTTCACTCTGTTATGAACTCTTCACTCTGTTATCAACTCTTCACTCTGTTATTAACTCTTCACTCCGTTATTAACTCTTCACTCTGTTATTAACTCTTCACTCTGTTATTAACTCTTCACTCTGTTATCAACTCTTCACTCTGTTATCAACTCTTCACTGTGTTATTAACTCTTCACTCTATTTTTAACTCTTCACTCTGTTATTAATTCTTCACTCTGTTATTAACTCTTCACTCTCTTATCAACTCTTCACTCTCTTATCAACTCTTCACTCTGTTATCAACTCTTCACTCTGTTATCAACTCTTCACTGTGTTATTAACTCTTCACTCTATTTTTAACTCTTCACTCTGTTATTAATTCTTCACTCTATTATTAACTCTTCACTCTCTTATCAACTCTTCACTCTCTTATCAACTCTTCACTCTGTTATCAACTCTTCACTCTCTTATCAACTTTTCACTCTGTTATTAACTCTTCACTCTGTTATTAACTCTTCACTCTGTTATTAACTCTTCACTCTGTTATTAACTTTTCACTCTGTTATTAACTCTTCACTCTGTTATGAACTCTTCACTCTGTTATCAACTCTTCACTCTCTTATCAACTCTTCACTCTCTTATCAACTCTTCACTCTGTTATTAACTCTTCACTCTGTTATTAACTCTTCACTCTGTTATGAACTCTTCACTCTGTTATTAACTCTTCACTCTGTTATCAACTCTTCACTTTGTTATTAACTCTTCACTCTGTTATTAACTCGTCACTCTGTTATTAATTCTTCACTCTGTTATTAACTCTTCACTCTGTTATGAACTCTTCACTCTGTTATCAACTCTTCACTCTGTTATTAACTCTTCATTCTGTTATTAACTCTTCACTCTCTTATCAACTCTTCACTCTGTTATTAACTCTTCACTCTGTTGTTAACTCTTCACTCTGTTATGAACTCTTCACTCTGTTATCAACTCTTCACTCTGTTATTAACTCTTCACTCTGTTATTAACTCTTCACTCTCTTATCAACTCTTCACTCTGTTATTAACTCTTCACTCTGTTATTAACTCTTCACTCTGTTATCAACTCTTCACTCTATTTTTAACTCTTCACTCTGTTATTAATTCTTCACTCTATTATTAACTCTTCACTCTCTTATCAACTCTTCACTCTGTTATCAACTCTTCACTCTGTTATCAACTCTTCACTCTGTTATTAACTCTTCACTCTGTTATTAACTTTTCACTCTGTTATTAACTCTTCACTCTGTTATTAACTCTTCACTTGGTTATTAACTCTTCACTCCGTTAAGTCCACTCATGTAAGACCAGCCTTTGCAAACCTTTAACTCTTTATCTTGAATATATCCATCTGAGTTAAGGTCAAACTTTTTGAATGCTTTCATCAACTGATCTCCATTGACACTGTGTTGAGCCAAAGTGCTCCAGTTATCCACCAGCTCAGATATCTGCACCTTGCCATCCCCTGTAAACGAGATCTGGGATGACCAAGTAATAAGACCAGCCTAGCCTGTCCTCCCGGCTTTTATACTGCTGCTTCAGCTCAGCAAGTAACTGATGTATGAATAATTGTGCACATGCTTAGCTCAGACTCTGATCTGTTTTGATATCTCAGGTAGAACAACAATTTGATTGGTAAATGTAGAGTGTCTACAGATTCCTTTGTCACAGCTAGAGAAGAGGCAACTCCAAACTAGAGTCAATGTCTGGATATAAACTTACCACTTGAGTCTAGGAAGCGAGCGAGAGTCTCTTGGTCTTCGGCTGTAGTAAATATCCCAGCAAATGCAAGAGCTGCCGGTAGCTCCGATGTTTCGAGGACACCATTCCCAGACTTGTCATACTTCTCGAAGCATTCAGTCAAAACTGCAGCAAGAATAAATAAGGAAAAAGGGGGGCATAAAACAGAATGCAGACAGAGGATGGACTGGCACTCGCTGAGCTTCTTCTTACCATCTATAAACTTTTGTGTCTTGTCAGCACTGCTGTTATGTCAGTTACACCTTCTTTAGATCCCTATAAGCTGACAGTCAGTATATTCTAGAGCATACACTAAGTTTCCGTGACCCACATGATACTCATTTTGAGCTGAGCGCAAGTTGAGTTGCTTCGCAATCCAGTGTTTCACTAAACACTTGCACGATGCATGCGCATTTAACATTAGAGCTTGACCCCATAGGTCAAGTATTAACCTAATTAATGACTCTATAAGTAGCTATGGAGTTTTGTCACTCTAATAGAATAGCGAGTGATATTTCAATGCGCATCGCATTGTTCGCAAGTGCTGTTTCCATCATTTCCAAGCAAGATGGATTCGTAAAGTTTTGTGGATCGCAAAACTCGCTTAGCTTGCTGATTTATGACGTTTCCATAATGCAGTTAACTTGCGGATTGGCTCAAATTTTGACATCATGTGTGTCATAGAAACATAGAAATTGTTTCTGGAGAGCTTCCATGAGAGTAGCTATATTCTTAAAGCGAGATTGTGTGTCAGTACCAAAAGTATGGAATGGTAGTGTATATGTATATCAGCTCAGAGAGCAATGAACTATCCCTAGTACATGTATGTCTAGGGTGATGCTTATCGTGCTGTCAATCATAGATTGGTCACGTAGTGATTGGGACACAATCAAGCACAGTAAGATGTTAACTCAATCTCTGATTAGAAAATTAATAATGTCAGAGTCTATATACAGTGAATCTATCCAGTACCATGTAGCATCTACAAGCTAGGTATGAGCTCAATAATAACTGTAGTAAGAATAATAGCTGTCATAACAAAACTGCCACCATCAATTCTAGCTGACCATTTTAACGTGTGCCTATGTGAATTTCATATGATTCCATGCAATTTAGCTCTTTGCAATATGATATGATAGAATATGACAAAGTCTTAGTGGCTTGGAGTTAATTAACACAATATTGACATCTTCACTTCTGTTCCTAACTAATACCAACTCTCAGCACTGTTACCAGTTAATACCAACTCTCAGCAGTGTTACCAACTAATACCAGCTCTCAGCAGTTTTGCCAACTAATACCAACTCTCAGCGGTGTTACCAACTAATACCAACTTTCAGTGCTGTTACCAACTAATACCAACTCTCAGCACTGTTACCAACTATGACTAGAGCATGAAGCATGCAGCCAGTTCTGACAATAACTCACCTCTTTTGCTTTCTTCAGGCAGCTCAAAATTATCCTGAAAAAGAAGCATAAAAGGTTATGTGAGTGCACCGGTGGCAGCTGCCTTTGTAATATAGGTATGTGGCACACTAGCAGCTTTGGTTCCATTTGCTGATTACGGAGTGGCCATACAGCAACCAAACTAAAATAGAAAGCCTTGATTGAGGTTTGGAGACCCAGTAGGTAAATGGTCAAAGCTTCAATTAAACTCAGTGTGGTTAAACCAGGTGCAATAAAAGCTCACATTTTATCTAACAACTTAAAGGTGTACTTACACAAAATTTTAGTTGATTTTATCAAGAATCAATATTTTTCTATCATTTGTAATAATTGTTTTTGGTTAAGGTGGCCTGACTACCAGGATGCTTCAAAACTGAAATTGACAAAGCTTGATCGCCGTTGAAACGCTTAGATGAAAAGAAAGTGTGATTATGACGCCTATGGTTGTGAACAGGCAGGCAGAATAGAGAGGCATAACGTTGCAACTTAGAGAGAATAGCTGATATCGACTATCGCAATGGTAACGACTAGTGAAGCCATTTTGCTCGTATATTTCTTCCTAGCCTTTTAACCGAGAAACCGGTTTATTCAATTGTAATCTTAAAACATCCTGGCAGTCAGATTACCTAAAACATAAAAAACAATTGCAAATGATAGAAAAATATTGAGGCACAAAACTTACTGATAGAATTTACCATAGTATTTTGTCAGTTCTCTTTTAATCAATAGTCAATAGTAAATGCAGTATTTATTTCATTTCTTCATAAACTGTTGATTCTGTCTTGACTCAGAACGCAGCAAATAGAATCACACAAACGAAAGCCAGTCTAGAGCTGGAACAGAACTAATTCTCAGAGTTTGGTCCTGCTCTGTATGGTGAGTCTTTGAAAACTCTGTTTGAGATGAGCCAACTTCTGAAGCAGTAGCTTCTGCTGTCATTTGGTCAGACTTTTAGCCCTCTTGAACAAACTTATAATGTTTCGCTTGCTTTGTACATCTATTGAAATTATATATTATGTTTGATTAGCTGACTTTTGTGATTTTATAGCTCCTGCACATGGCCTCGACATGGCATTAGGTAGCAGCTGTACATGATCTTGACATGCCATTATGTAGCACCTGTATATGACCTTGAGAAATTGTTAAATAACACCTTTACATGACCTTGAGAGATCGTTACGTAAACCAAAATCTTTCATGAATTTCAATGAGAACCAGTTGACGCGGCTGCTATTACCATTTGCGTGTTTAACACGTTTAGCTTCCTCATACGTAAATAGGCCTACATTATAACGTATTTCACTTATTCATTGAACATTATGACTTGATTTCTTAACGTAACAACTTTGACTATGAAGGAACTACAAGGAATGCAGAAGGGTTAACAATAAACTTAGAAAACCATGTTCCAGTAAGGCTGGTTTCAAGGTTAGCCAATTAGGGGACTCAAAGAGAGGGAATTAAAAGACACTGCCAACACCTACCTTCAACAGTTATACAAAACACTGCAATAATATAATAAAAATAATAATAATACTATAATAATAATAGGGTAAAGCGTTTATTTTAATAAAGTGCGCAGCATTATAAACCACGTGTTCATCTGTCAATTAATAACGCATATAGGAGAACTGACAAGGGTTAATAGCAAGGCACCTATTATCTCTCAAGCTCGTAGACCATCACCTAGCACAGTCAATACAAACAACATTTAATTTCTCCACGCAACGGCTAAGGGGGTAACAGATATCTTATCTTTAATAGTTTTATCTGCAGACGAATCAGTTGGTATGAGAAAAGGAGAGTCGCTGTCAATAATATGGAAGCTTGGATACATCTGAGCTAAAAACCACTCAAAGCTGTTCAAATCATGCTTTTAGAATCACCATAAACTGACAGCGCTGACAGGTGCCAGAAAACATGCCAACATTTTTTGAATAACACTTAATGGCCTAAACTTCTCTGAAAATTTCTTGCTCTAGATGATTGCATTCACAGTTTTATCTATAAATCTATAGTATAAAACTCTAGCTCCAGTCTGTAGTATGTTACTTAACTACAAATCTATAGACTGATGCCCTAGTTCTAATCTATAGCATGATACTTTAGGCATGGATACTAATTAGTAAACAACTCATGCAGAACATATTCAAATAAGTCTATTTATGAGTTACAAGTCTATTTATAATCCTTTACAAACCTCCGCAGCCATCTTCCCTTTTCATGCAAGACCAATTCTCCGCTATGTTGTGGCAGCCCACGTGTAGTCCTACCATTTAGGCTATAGGTACCCTTTGATTACCCGTTGCTACGCAATGAAGTGCATTGAAAATGGCAGCCGACGTAGAGCAAACAAATGCATATGTAAAGAATGTTTGCTCTTCAATTTATAGACAAAGGGCAAAGTAAATTTACCTAGTCAAGTGTTAACACCTGACAGCTCGTCGCTATGCAGGGACTCACAGAGGCTGCTGCCTTCAAGCAGAATTCGTGCCTATAGCATTGGCCGAGCTCTTCCCTGGTCATTGTCTTCTCTTCATGCCACCTGATCCATGCTCGATCAATGAGGAGGAAATTTCTCTTAATTTCGGTGATCCGATGGGAGCAAAGATGATAAACTGACTGCCTTAGCCTTAGCATTCTTCGTGTACAAAGTCTAATACTAGAATACTCTGAGGTGGCCATCATGAGCCCCTCGAACAGTTCTTTTTTACGACTCGCGTGGTGCTACTTGTAACTCCTAAATCATGACAGGCCAGTTTGAAACCAGTTTATTAACAAAATATATACCTGTATATTAAAGTTAAAGAGTGATATGTGTACAGCTCGCAGCTTATTCTTCTAATATAAAAAAGGACTCATAGAGATTCGTCATGCACCATGGTCTGCCAAGTAGAAGGGTACAAAAATAGTGAAGGGATATAGTTTATAACTTACAGATAATCTAGACACAGGCTATTATAGCTTAATAGGGTTGCGGTCACCAATTTAAAAGGTATAAAATAATTTTACTGTATTTAAAAGAAAAATAATGAATTCATACAAGGATATAGACAGGCATTCAATGAGCCCTAGAGGTGAAAGTAATGAACGGATGATTACACATCAATCTTTCTGTGATAGTTGTAGTTGCGACCGAAGTGGTCCCACAGAGCCACAATCATTTCTCCGACAATCACTTCATTTGTGTTCTTTCCGATCATTCTCAGGGCAAAGTGTCCATCTTGCCGGAGGTATTTATCACAGAATGCTCTAAGGCGGTCTCTATCTTCCCCCTTTTTGTATTTATCAAAAACCTTCAGATATTTCTTGATGTAGCTTCGACGGTTTGTAGCGAAAAGAATCCATAGCCATGAGAAGAAAGAGAGAATGTCTATGATACTTATGAAGGCCAGCCAAAACCACACAAATATAAATATTTTTTCATTGAAGAGGTTGATGGGAAGGGTACACTGCACGGTGCGTGGAATAGTTCGACCGAGAGTGCGTTCTTCAAAGTCGCAAAGAGTAACCCGAGGAAACCTGCGCGACTCTTTGTAACCGCCGGTGTCTCTGATATCCCTGAGTATTTCTATGCCGTAGTAGCTATAGTTGGTGCCAAGGAAAAAGTTCATCATATAGAGCTGAATGACAGCATTTCCTATATACAGCAGTTTAGTCATCAGATAGATAATGATGAGAAATTTCCCGTAGCGTTTGCCGCAGAAGCAGCCGCAGGATGCGAGACGGGACTTGATGTTAGCCATCGGACCTGTCCGGATTTGTTTCGCATTCTGCAGAGATCTGTCGATGTGTTTTACCACATATTTCGTTGTTTTATCTCTCATATCTGGGTTCAACTGCTCAAGGTCGTGAGCAGCTTTCACAATTTTGTGCACGTCGAGACCCAAGGGCCTGTTTAAGCTAATCCATAGCGTGCCCGGCGCGTAGAACATAAAGGCTTGGGCGAAAAGAACAAGGGCTACCCACTGGTAGTAAACAATTTCTTTGCGATTCGCTTCAAGAAGGTTTGTCTCACTTATTGGTATAAAATACGTGTTTGATATCCAGCAGATAGACTTGGTATATTCTACCCAGTGCTCAGGGAATTGTGCCGGAGACCAACATTCTATTTTCTCACCGACATATTGATTCGTTGTCACGACAATGGCGAGTATGACGAAGATTATCGTCGAGTACTTGTGGTTAAGCCGGTCAATGGTGTCCTCATCAAATCTGTTGAAGACCTGAACAATTTGGGACATGGGCTCGACAGCCTCCACTAACATCGACATCTTGTCTGTTGTGTTTAATCACTAACTCTTTACGCGATGTTAGAGTTGTTTCCCCAATTTTATGGTGTCAGTTCAACCTGCAAAAGGTGGAACAACTCCAAATTGATAAAGAGTTATAAAGCTTCAAAGTTTTCGCAAGTACCTACACGTACGCCAAAAAATGTGGGTGAGTATTTGATTATTTGATTGCAAGAGTAAGTAATAAACGCGAGCAATCAGAAAAGCTAATGTAAATTATTATCATGGTAAATAGGTAAGTGTGTAAATGAAAAAAATGATAAGTAGGTAAGTTTGCCCATCCCCAAGTCTAATGTACAAAAGTGTAAGTTGGCAAACATCTCAGAAGAACGCTATTAATACTAATAGTTTGTTCTACTCAAGCTTGTCTTATCCTCGACTATGAAAATCTATATTTGAGCATTTATAACGGGTGGTTTGACAGACTCTCCGTAGTGTACCAATACGTTCCTTGCCTCTCCACATGTTCCCCAGTCTATTTTACTAGGGTTTGGTAAAGTACCAGGTGCTGATGTATTTATGTTCACCCAATTAAATAACTATTAACACTTACCAAAGTTGCCACAAAGAGTTGATCTACCTGCAGCCTTCCATGTATTTAATAGAGTTTAATACCAAAAATTAAACTGTGCTTAACCCCTGAACTTTACCAACCAGACTTTAAGGGTTTATAGAGCTAACCCAGTGGCATAAAGCAACAAGTGCTAACCCAGTGGCATGAAGCAACAAGTGCTAACTGGGTCTAACATTGTTATGAGTGCTGCCGGAACACCTCTCAAAATCTATGAACAGGGGGACCCTCTAAAACTTGCCCTTAGAATAATTCAACGAATTGGAGAAAATGGGCTATGTCTACCTAATAAAGAAAACATTTATACATGGATACAATGCAAATAAACTTAGGCTTGATTACTGACAGAGAATACAATTGTATAAGCGAGCTTAAAGATCACTCGAAGCTGTTATTCTTAATTCAATACAATATTTCAATAGAATCAATCTTGTAAAGTCTGTATAACGTTCTTTTGTTCATGTGGTAATAGGATTAGCTGTTGTTTCACATAGAGCTCCAATCAATCAATACTCCGGCAGCCTTTCTTTCTGTCATTTAATTGAAATACTATTCATGCGCACGACTATTATAATAACTGTATCCTAAGTTTTATGATTACGGATTGAAAGATTTGTGACAGCAAATGTTAAATCGCAAGCTGAACAAGTTGGTTAACCTACAGTGTCATCCGCTGCTTCAACTTTTAGATCTGATCAGAGTCAGCTCACACAACTCCAGCATGCTCAGATTTGATTTACTGGATGATGAAAGGAAACACAGTAAAGTTACTAACAAGGTTATAGTTATAACCTTGTTAGTAACACGGACAGCTGTATACTGCGGGTACAGCTGTCCGTGTTTGTACCACCCTTACACAATTCTGTCCATGTTACGTACCACTTCAGACACCGCTGTCAGTGTTACATACCACCCTTGCACACCGCTGTCAGTGTTACGTACCAACTTTTGACACTGCTGTCAGTTGTACATGCCATTCTTACACAATGCTATCAGTGTTACGGACCACCCTTACACACTGCTATCAGTATTATAGGCCACCCTTACACACTGCTGGCATAGAATTTACCAAGTGTAACTGAAAAAACCTCAGTCTCAGATTTTGATGATTTTTTAATATGTTGTTGCCGATGTTGAAAAATGCTCAAATGCCGAATGTTGATTTTTTAGGGTCATCGGTTCAGGTGCTATGAGAATTTGAACTTTGACCATTTGTGGCTCGAGTTTGAGGGCATAGCACATCTAGCTGACTTTAGACTCATAAAAATTCAAGAATATAAAAGTTAAAGGTCTAGATTTTTTTGTGTTCACACACAATTGCAATATTTACACACAAAAATAAATTTGAGATTTTTCAGATAATTAATGTGGGAGATAACTCTGACCAAAAATGACCGTAAATGCTATTTTAGCGACTATTCAAAAGCAATTATCACTCTTAACATATAATTTACCATTGTTTCTGTTAACATTTCTGAATTCTTCAAGGCATCAGCTATCCAAAACTAGTCTCATCTTCTCTGTAGCTGCATTGGGTCAGCATCTAGAAGCCATACAAGGTTAACCGCTTTGTCGAAATACTGCAAAAGTAGAGATCAAGGTCAGCCTGTGGTCTCAACAAAGTCACACATTTTTCTCATGTTTTACACCAATTAACATATGAAAATTTCATTTAAATCATCAAAGGTATGTGTTTCAGACTGTAAAGTGCTTAAAACTGAGTTCCAAATACCCTCCAAACACCTTTGTAAATCGCCTTAATTAAATGGAATTATCCCCCCTTGTAAAACTTTACCTTGGCTGATTATTATCCTATCAAGTTCAAATTTGCTGTGTGCCTGTGGTTTGTGATTGTGATAGTAATGAGCCTTAAAATATTTTCTTGAATTACATTCCTCAATGTTATCCATTGTTGTAGCTTCAAATGCATGTTTTGCCTGAGTTGGTGGTAGATGGCGGCGTCACAGCTAATATAACATGCTCTTGTGGTACCCAGCAGATGTCATCCCGCTTTGGCCAAGTGAAACTGTTTGTTGAGCCTATGTGCATGAATCTCACATTAACATCATTGTTCTTTTGATCATAGCCAATTGTCCTCTCCATGTATCACCGACCATCGTATATACAGGCAAGATATTGTCCAGGTTGAGGTGTTAAAGTATTGCTGGTAACATGTGAGTCATCAGTCTTCCCAACTTTGTATCCTTGTAGTATACATTTTTCATCAACCAGTGGTGAAAGTTTGCAAACTTCAATGGTTGTTCAACTGAGTGGCTTGCACCAGTGCTGGTCCCAACAACCAATGACTCGTTGTGCCGCTTTGAACCTTGATTCCAAAATCGCTGCTCGTTCTGCGACTTCTTCAGTGGGTACATAAAACATATCCACCCCAGCAATGTTTCCTCTAGCATACTTGTACAGTTGCTCAACACTGAGCAGTCTTTGTTTCCCTGACTAAACTAACTGCTTGGAGTGACGGGTGGCCAGTCTCTTGACTACCCCGCCAATCCCATCGCACAGACCTTTTCCATGTGAGGTGGCAAAGAAGCTCCAAGATGCTGTAAGATTGAAATCAAGCTCATGGTGACATAAGTTGGCAAAGTTCTTGTAATTCTTGTATTGGGCACCAGATCCATCACTGAAATAATTCACATGAGTCACTTGAGGTAGGTTTTCTTTGATGAATCTGATGAGCGTTCTTTGCAATGTATATATACATTCCAGAGAACGCTTTTTAGAATGTATACATACATTCCAGAGAACGCTCATCAGATTTATCAGATTTCAGCTCCTGAACCGATGACCATAGAAGATTATAATTTGGGATTTGAGCGTTTTTCAACATGGGTAACCACATATTAAAAAATCATCAAAATCTGAGACTGAGGTTTTTTCAGTTACACTTGGTAAATTCTATGCCTGCTATCAATGTTACAGGCCACCCTTACACACTGCTATCAGCGTTACGGACCACCCTTACATACTGCTATCAGTGTTACGGACCACCCTTACACACTGCTATCAGTGTTACCGACCACCCTTACACACTGCTGTCAGTGTTACGAAACACCCTTACATACTGCTATCAGTACTACGGACCACCCTTACACACTGCTGTCAGTGTTACGTACCAACTTTCGACACTGCTGTCAGTGTTACGGACCACCCTTACCCACTGCTGTCTATGCTAGGGTCATACAGTTCATTGCAGGCTGATCATGGTTCCCAACTTCAGTAATTGTGAGGCTGCTGTTGACTCCAGCAGTGGAAAGCCGTTAATGTCTTTCTTGATTTTGCATAGTTTATAGAAATATGAGAAAGCGTGTCACCTATACTCAACCAACTAACCATAACTCCCGAGATGGTCAGACAACACTGGTTTGACCAAAACTGTTTAGTTGGCATTATTTTAACTCTTTTCTCTTCACACTTAAAAGCTCAATCCTTTGCAATATCATGCGAAGGAAATACGGAGTTAGTCATTTTGTAGTGCTTATGAACGATTGTGTACACGCATCTTTGTTTGAGAAGCAAGGCTAGTATACTATAAATAGTTGAATTGATGCGAGTCGACCAGAACAACAAATTAAAAGCTACGATGTTCAAGCGCCAAGCCCTTGTATTTATTAACATTCAAGAAATGAGTATAACATGTAGAGAATAATCGCTGATGCTGCACAAATATTATGTAAATGAGGACAAATCTGGCATATTCATGGTAGGGTAACTCCCAAAACTAACACTCGACTCTGGCAATCTATCTCTTCGTCTAAAATATATTTCTTACTTACACTATGTACAATAGTGACTAACAAAACATACTAAAAATCAAAAAAGTTTTTTTTGGACTTTTGAAGATTTACTACATTGCACAAACTGGAGCAGCATTGGCCTATGATCGCAAATGCTAAATTTTCAGTCTGAACTGGTAACGAAGGAGTCGTCCCATCTAAACATATGTCATGCTGTCAACAGCAGCAGAGGCGGCAGCATCACCTGTAAGGAAATAAAACAGCAGAAATCAGCTATGGTGACATTCTACAGCTATAGGACAACAACGAACGATAATCAGTTCTGTACTCACAATATTACGGTTCGTACACAGAGATAACAAAGGTTCGTTTGACTCTGCAAAAGCCATCGAACATCGATTTCTAATTTCTACTGCGGTCTAACCTTTCTCAATGAGTCCATTAATCGCCGTTTCTTTAGAGCCTGTCCATTTGCTCTGCGAAAGCATGTAATCCTGAGCGGAGGGCATGTAATCCTGAGCTGGAGGTATGTAATCCTTAGCTGGAGGTGTATAATCCTTAGCTGGGGGTGACCATTGTGGGTAGTTAGGGGTCCAGTTGTCTTGCGACGGACTAGGTATGTACTCTTTACTAGGAGGAGTCCAGCCACTTGCTGGTCTCCAGTTGCTCATGGGAGGCATCCACTCTCTCGCAGGAGGCTCATACTGCAACAGAAACAGTTTCTTTTCAAGTTCCACAAGAATTCCAAATATAAACTGTCTCCAAGCGCTCACAGCCCTTATGGAAACATTTATATTCCATTTATCCACAGATAATCAGTAGCTAAACCTAGTCAGTTCTTTCCATGAACTACTATATGATGCACATTTACGTTATGCTTTCCGCACAAAGAACGCAAAGGTCACCCTTTTAGGGATGTCCAACATACGGTAGATTAAAACTTGAGTTATCCTCCCTCAGATTTAATGCCGATCTAGACTTCACCCAGCATGACATTTCTTGAACATTTCAAGCATTTATTTCGCTTTGCATACTATACACCCTGCACTTGAAATTATCAGAGAGACAATGTTATGGCTTTCACACCTCATCTTGTTGGTTGAAAAAGCGCATGACATTGCGAGCAACACCTTGGCTAGCTTCTATGAGTTTGGATACGGCGTACTCCGCTACTTCTTCTATCGTGTCAGCTGATGGCACCTCATTCTCTTCTTGCACTTCACTGTAGGCAGCAGAATTCCCCCTCTCTACTCCGACCACTTCAATGTTGCTCATCGTTGACCTATCACTTGCGGATGATGCACACTACGAAATAGAGAGCAAGTCATGACATTTCCAGAGCAGATTTCAATATCTAGCCATAAATGAACAGTAGAGAGCAGCTGCAGCACCCACCTGGTTCGGAGTCATATCAGGTTCATAAGCTATGGAGTGAGGAAACTGTGGAAACACCAGCTCCTCATCTGTAATACAAGCAATAGCAAATACTGTCAGGGATCTGAAGGGAATGCTAGTACTGACTGACCAGATACTGTCAGGGATCTGAAGGGAATGCTAGCACTGACTGACCAGATACTGTCAGGGATCTGAAGGGAATGCTAGCACTGACTGACAGGCAACTGTGTAAGCTAAAGCCTGGTTCCCATATACGCCGCAAAGCACCGGCGCCAGCACCGCAGGCTATTGCGGTAAAATGGGAACCTACACGCCGCGGATCGCAGTGCACCGCCGGTGGATGCCGGCGGTCAACGCAAGAGTTTGAGCATGTTCAAATTTCGCAAACGGCCGCAGGCAAAACCATCCCAAAATGCACAGTACGGGTAAAGGTCACCATTATAGGAACGGCATGGTGAGCGAACATCTTATTTGATTACGCAATTATGTTTACGATATTATTAAAGATGTGGCTTTTATGTGAACATTAAACGCAAGTGTTTTGCTGCGCGATATTACCGCCGGTGCTTTGCTACGTATATGGGAACCAGGCTTAAGAGTCAATAGCAGAGACAATCAATAGACATACCTTTGCCTTTATTCAACATCGACTTGTCAGCGGTACAAGTGTCAGCTGTAGAAACGTCTGAGGCAGACGCGTCCGTGGCGGATGCATCCGTGGCAGAAGCGTCAGTGGCAGAAGCGTCCGAGGCAGATGCGTCCGAGGCAGACGCGTCCGAGGCAGACGCGTCCGAGGCAGACGCGTCCGTGGCAGACGCGTCCGTGGCAGACGCGTCCGTGGCAGACGCGTCCGTGGCAGACGCGTCCGTGGCAGACGCGTCCGTGGCAGACGCGTCCGTGGCAGACGCGTCCGTGGCAGACGTGTCCGTACTATATATGTCCAATACAGGAGATTCCGATGCACAGCCGTCTAATGAACAGTTGTCCAATGCAGAGTCTCCAGATATGGACGAATCCGATAAGAAGTTACTAGGACTTGGAACACCAAGAGAGACTTGGCCATCAGAATGCGGTGGTAGTACAGGAAGCAGAGATGGCAACCCTGCGACGTGACCAGAATGTGCTGAAGCACAAGGTTTAGGGTCAATTGGTGGAAACCCTGTACTGCTGAAATCATCTATTGGGGGAAATAACGGAGGAAGAGGAGTGCTTTGGTTACACCTAGCTATTTCAGCAGCATGAGGAGGCACCTCATCGACAAGGGGTTCCGCTTGGCTTTCCTCAAGATCAATTTCTTCCGCACTCAGTGTGCTGGAAAGATCGAAGCACGATGGCAGTGGAACGACAATGAAATCATCATCAGACAAATCGGAAGCACTTTCTGTAATATAGACATACAACGCAGTGTGATACAATAGGCACTGCATACAATACGGTGTAACACAGCACAAAACTAGATAGAACAGCATGGTACACTGCATACAAAACACTTACTAAAATAGGTAACAAGCTATTTGATTGCGCTCAGCCTACTGGTGTGTGGTTCATCTTTGAGGTGGGTGGGAACACATTAGACCAACGATAGACTACCAAAGAGAATAGGCTAAAACCTTCTCTCATAGAGTACCTACCGTCCTCATGAAAGACAAGCGAGATCTTTCTTGGACCATTCTGATCGTCATCCCCCCTGTCTGAAAGACTGCCATTGCAGTCCACCTTCACATAGCTGTCCTCAATGCTGTCACACAAACTAGCAGCGTCACTGCTCGCCGTGTTCCCTTCTGCCGCTAGATAATTCCAACAAGGATTGCCTAAAAACAGAGTGGAAACCATGAAAGTACCATCTCATGAGGGTCTTTAGATGGTGCTGTTAAAGGTCTTTGTACAAAATAAAGTTGCTCACCTGGGGCATAGAGGTCGTCGTTATCAAACGGAGGGGTCAAACCTATAGCTCTAAGCTGTCGTTCCACCTCATCAACCCATGATGGTCTTTGCCTCCCTGAGTCACAGTCCTCCCGACTTGTCTTCTCGCTTTCTAAGTCTGTGTCGGGATTTGTGTCGGGACTTGTGTCGGGACTTGTGTCGGGACTTGTGTCGGGACTTGTGTCGGGACTTGTGTCGGGACTTGTGTCGGGACTTGTGTCGGGACTTGTGTCGGTCTCATGTGAATCCGCATGCTCGTCAGAGATATCTTTCTGGAAACACAAACATAGGAAACTTGGATCATTGCTGCTCGAACCCAGAATTTTTACACCAAACTTCTGCTGAGGAAATACAATGTGAGCAGCTGCGGATGAACCAGGTGTACACAAGTTCTCTGAATTGCCAGCTAGTACTAGAGTGATGAGGAAGCTATAATCCATGATACATGGCAGACTACTAGTCAGAGCGAGGTCATACACCATGCTTCCATGACACGCAAATTACCTACCTATTACCTACCTAAGACATAATTTGGGGTGGCACAACATGGCCAAAGTTAAAACCAATACACGGACATTGATCGAGTTACTTTGGAAATTATTAACGACTCTCTACGCATTATGTTTTATTAGTTGATAATTTTACAATTTTATAATATTCTAAATTTAAACATTGTTAAGCATTGTTAAGCATTGTTAAAGCTATGCGAAGCTACGATCACCACGAAACCAAAGCGATACTCAACAATGTTCTTTATTCTTACACAACTATTAATTTCACCCCCATTAAAGTCAGTGCTGCTACTTTAATTGCCTGTGTAATCACGCAAATCTGAATTAGCAATAATGTTATCAACATACGTAATTGTCTGGTAATTATCTGTTTTCTAATACGGGCGGCACTTACAAAAACTTACACAAAAATGTTCATTTTCAGGTTGGAAATTCTCAAACAAAAATTTGAAATTATTATCATAGGGTAAATTTATAGAGAAATCTGACATAATCAGCATAAGTAATTCTGTTTTCTAACTTGGGAGGTACTTACGAAAGCCATAATAACACTAAATAGTTTGACCGTCCAAAAGGAAAAACGATCGTTATAAGTTAGAAATTCCCTAACAAGTACGCGTTGCTATTGGCTGAAAGTAATCACATGACTGTAAAATGATCGTTGATGCTGTGTAGCCCTTGGACATAGATCATTTTTTGCAAAGAGTTTATTTTAAGCAGGAATATCTCTGGACCTTGATAATTTTTGCTGAAACTTTGTCACAGATACTAAACTTTGTGGCCAGAACTTTAAGAGAAGCTAAATCTAGTATTTTGAAAAAATGTGACATTGATCGCTCTTCCGTTGAGGTCTTCATATGTGTCAAAAAAACATGCAGTTTCATCGAAGGATTACAAAACTCAAACCTTTAGTACTCAAGCACTCACTTTGACAGACATTATCAGTGAGGTGTAACACTCAAACCCCCGGTAAGCATTCAGTCTCACACAGTTTGGTGATATAAGAATGCTTATCCACTATTGACTGTATCAGCCAAGCCATAAAACTTTCACAATAGTCACAGATCCTTTGAAATTATTTCTCAGGAACTAAAATCCTTGTAAAAATACAACACAAGTCGTAACGACAAAGAAAAGCTGGAGAATCGAGAATAGAAAGAGATGCCAACTCACCTGAGTAGAATGTTTGGTGTTGATATGCTCAGATGAATAAGAGGGGAGTGTTGGAGCCACACGTGTTTGGTTCTTCACATACACCCCACAAATGAGGTGTCGCTCGTCAAAGTCATTTACGGACCATTGTGACTCGTGGTACCCTACGAGGAGTGAATAAACAGATCAGACAATACATCAGGTGGATAAATATTATCGTATATATCGGTGTAGATCAACAGTCAACTGCTACACATAAACTATGTCAACAGTCAACTGCTACACATAAACTATGCCAACAGTCAACTGCTACACATAAACTATGCCAACAGTCAACTGCTACACATAAACTATGCCAACAGTCAACTGCTACACATAAACTATGCCAACAGTCAACTGCTACACATAAACTATGCCAACAGTCAACTGCTACACATAAACTATGTCAACAGTCAACTGCTACACATAAACTATGTCAACAGTCAACTGCTACACATAAACTATGTCAACAGTCAACTGCTACACATAAACTATGCCAATAGTCAACTGCTACACATAAACTATGCCAATAGTCAACTGCTACACATAAACTATGTCAATAGTCAACTGCTACACATAAACTATGTCAATAGTCAACTGCTACACATAAACTATGTCAACAGTCAACTGCTACACATAAACTATGTCAATAGTCAACTGCTACACATAAACTATGTCAACAGTCAACTGCTACACATAAACTATGTCAGTAGTCAACTGCTACACATAAACTATGCCAACAGTCAACTGCTACACATAAACTATGTCAACAGTCAACTGCTACACATAAACTATGTCAATAGTCAACTGCTACACATAAACTATGTCAATAGTCAACTGCTACACATAAACTATGTCAATAGTCAACTGCTACACATAAACTATGTCAACAGTCAACTGCTACACATAAACTATGTCAACAGTCAACTGCTACACATAAACTATGCCAACAGTCAACTGCTACACATAAACTATGTCAACAGTCAACTGCTACACATAAACTATGTCAACAGTCAACTGCTACAGATAAACTATGTCAACAGTCAACTGCTACACATAAACTAGGTCAACAGTCAACTGCTACACATAAACTATGTCAACTTCTTTAAGCTAGAAACTAACCAATAGCAATTGGTGCCTGAAGCTGCAGGTGAAGCTGACAGGACTCTCCCGGGTGTAGGGCCGGCACGGTGTTAGGAATGAGAACGTAGGAGTCCTCTTGTATTGATCCTTTAACATGTCGCAGCTGCAAAAATACAGACCAAATATAGAAAATGTGGTGGTTGAAACAGAGGCAGTGCATGACTAACATCAGTGACGGAAGGCATGAACCGATGGGAACAGGCTTACCACTAAGCCTTGGGCCCATTTCTGGCTTCCAATGTTTCTTATGGTGAATGTTTGAACATATATCTCTGCAGGGGTTCTGTGTTGTATCTCTTCTGGAAGGATTGGACTTACCTGTTCAAAGTTCCATCTACAACGACAGTGAAGAGAGCATTAGATGAGTAGACAACTCCATTATAAATAGATGAGGCATTATAGGATGGGCAATTGTTTCTAGAATAACACTAAAATGAGTGGTTGGCTTGGATACGAAATGCCTGCGACACGAAAACAGTCACTGGTGGTAAGTAATGGGAATCCTGGATGATTTGGGTCAGCACTTCGCATATGAAATATTTGGTATCTTTCTCATGTCTGCCAAAGTGATTTAGGCCAGTCCATAGTTATCTAGGGGAAGATAACTCTAGTGGCCAGCCACATACAGTTTGATCCTTCACAAGAAGAATGAATGATTTGTGTTGCTAGTAAATTATGGCTCCACACAGACATGTTCAGGCTACTACCTATTCGAATTACACCTGCAGACTGAGAGCGGTGACGACACAACATGCTCAGCAGTACTCCACCTGCAGGCTGACAGCTGTGACGACACAACATGCTCAGCAGTACTCCACCTGCAGACTGACAGCTGTGATGACACATGTTAAGCAGTACCCCACCTGGAGACTGACAGCTGTGATGACACACCATGCTCAGCGGTATTCCACCTGCAGGTTGACAGCTGTGATGACACATGCTCAGCAGTATTCCACCTGCAGACTGACAGCGGTGATGACACATGCTCAGCAGCCTTTTCCAAGTAAGAATAATGGCAGCCGCTTATCATGCACAGTCAAAAGGGACCAGATTCACAGAAAAGATGCCCTCTAAAAAACTACCTTCTAGCATAACATGCCAATATGACAGCAACGTCCTTATATGATAGAACTGTAAAGCGTTGCAATATACATCACAACTACAAAGACATTTAGAGCTCAAACATATACATGAAAGATTTGGACGCAAGAAAAGTTTACTCATAGACATCCGAGTTGTGAAAGTTGAGAATACCTAGGTAGATAGGCTGAGGTCTCAATGTGTTCTCGCTGAGGTGCGGGCTCTGTGTATATGTTGTGAACAAGAAGCGGTACATGAGTTGTCTCTGTTGTTTTCCCTGCTATACTGGTTGGCACCTTTATCTTGATAAAGACGTGATGAACTGAGTGTATGATTAGTGAGTTAACCTCGCATGCCTCACAGAGATCATAATCTAGGCAGTTCCTACAAGAACAGTCGCATATTCCATGATAAGCATTGAGACGAGGCAGTTACCAACCACACAGTCGACATTTTACAAAATGGCTAAATGATTGGTTTTTAAATTCTAGCATGGAAAAGATCACCTGTCAGCTACACACCTGCTACACCCCTGTCAGTTACACACCTGCTACACACCTGTCAGTTACACACCTGCTACACACCTGTCAGTTACACACCTGCTACAAAAACATGAAAATCTTTAACATAGACAAAATTGACAAGTTCTTTTTCCAATGGACTATTTTAGTCGGGTAAGCATGCAATGTTGATAGCTATTCTAAAGGAATCTGTTAACAATGTTATAGCAACTTTAATCTTTTCACCGATATAACACTGCAATAAAATGAAAAACCCACTCAAGCTACAAATATAAAATTCCCTTTTTAGACTAATCAAGCGGGAATGACCAGAATTTTCACTTTAAAATTCAACATGAAATATTAATAGCTTGAAACAATGTGCCGAATATAGTAGTATCCCAGAAGAGAAAGTCTTAAGCGAATCTAGCAGGCTTTTTGTACTAAACAGTATCCTAATCAAAAGAAATCACACCCAACAAGCTAATGAAATAAACTTAAATAACAGGCTTTCAAAATTTTATTTGTCTTCAGAAAAGAATCAGTGTATGCTTTTGATAGAAGGTTATGCAACAGTTCATTTACACGCCAAAGACTGGCATAAAGAATATTATTGAGTAATATTTTAACTATTTCAGCTTTAAAAATTCTAACTCACCCACACTTGTATCTAATGCCCACGACACTGTTGTTGCAATAGTCACAGATAACGTTGGGGTGGTGCACTGGGGCCATATCAGGGATTGGTAGCCGGTTCATGAGAGATAGTTCTTCTGTAATCTATTCAATGTGAACATGGCAACATATATTACAAGCCAATATAATACCGCTAACAGTGTCAATACCATAACAGCCAAAATCCTGCACGGCAAGGCTAACGTTTAAAACAACCTTTACCAGTATTATGTTAATGCTAACTACAGATTGAAATGATGATAGCATGATAGTTGACTTAAAACTAATGTCTACTTACAGTGCTGATCATTGTTATGATTGCGTTGAAGATATTTACAAACCTCGAGCTGAATTCTATGTTTTCAGTCTACAGCTCCTGGAATAAAATCTTTGGCAGTTAACATCTGTTCTACGATGAGCTAGTACTGTGTCGACAACCTCAATACGACAAATGCATGCTGGACATGAATTTTATAACAAACTAACCCACGCGCTGGTGTCTAAAATATTACCTTAATAAGGTAGTGTTATAATAATGAAGATAGATCGATCTAGTTATCCTAAAACTGTTTGTCGCGATCGCTAGGCGAAGGTGACTAGCTAAAAGCTCGGGTAAAATACCCATGGTTAAATAACAATCGCTAGCAGTCGATCGCAATCTTATAACTAGGTCAAGTTAATACAGAATCGTTCAACAGTTATTTTGGTTTGATTAGTTAAATACACGGTTACTGTGAAGTAGTATTACACTATGTCAACATAACGTGACTAATGATGTAATCGCGCATGCAGCGCTCATAAAAATGCTAATTATTATAATTTCGTGTGAAAAATACATTAACTTTATAGTAAATTATTAAAATTTTGAAGTTTTATTTTTTATGCAATTTTAATCATTATAAACAATAAAATTCATACTTGAAACAATAGTTTTGTTTTCGCGGAAGCAGAATGACCAATAACGCTTAAAATTAGGATAATCGTGAAACTTCGCATTAGCCGACTACAAAACATGCACGTGATCAACTTTTCAAGAAGAGCCAACTCCGCAGTTTTGCTCAAACTGTTTAACTAGCGCAACCATTTCACTCTACTAAAATAGACATCTAAGCCAGTAGTGGTTCCACATCTGGTGAAATACCGAGCACTGAAATGTAAGTGTCCAGTCTACCACAAACAAAAGCCAACTACATGTAATCTGAAATATACAATGCTAGAATTCAGAAGTTGTTGTTGATCACTTGAATGGTTTATCACTTCATTTTAAACCCTCATAACTATCAGGTGATGAAACTAACAATCAAATAACAGATATGAGAACCTAACTGAATAAAACCCGAAGAGCCTTTCAAGCTGTTCCTTGCACAGAAAAGATGTTGTATTATAGCAGTGGTCTTACATAGACGATAGTTAAATGTGTATGGGATACATATAGCTAGGATGTCTACGCTCACACTTTAATACAAGTAACAAGATATCTAATTGTCAACCAAGCTAAGACTTGGCAATAACCCTACCAGAGAAGGGTTATTGTCAGTCAGTGGGAGATCTGGTGTGTTTTACAGTCATACTTACCAAGGATGATGTCACTCCTCTTACCCGGCTGTATTACACACTATTTACAACAAATAACGGCAGTGGAAAGGAAATTATTAAGCGGATGAAGTGAGCTTCCAACAAGCCCAGCTACCAGCTTACTAATAAATGCTTTCTTCAGCCTAGTTGCTGTACAGCCCTGGAACTGCGCTTGCTAGCTTTGTGGCATAATCAGCAAACTTGTGAAGGCCACTGTACCCACCCCGTGTCAAAGGCTACGTGGAAAGAAACTAGTCTACTAATCTCAAGCAACTGTTATGTCACCGAATGCAAGAAGGGCCACCTTTGTGTCTCTATATCTCATGGCACTATCAGAGTGCAGGTCACTTTGCCCGTCTTGTGATAATTTTCTTTTGTTTGCTAGGAATGAAAGCATTCTAGCAAATTGCAGACAAAGGCAAGCAGTTCGCAAAGTGGATGCAGAGCTTCTAGCAGCCATTGCCAGCTCATATCTTGGAAGGGATTCAGCGGTGAGGGAAAGAAAAGTAACAGCAATGAGGACACAGACTGCTAGTGAGATCCCACCTCGGAGACTAACTTCTCTCCCATAATAAACCGCAATGAACACTTTCCTCCTTATCAGTCTGCCCTTCCCACTGACAAGAGGTAGTTGCCTCCAGCACTTGCAGAAACAGCAGTTCTCTCGACAAGCTTCCTCATTTCTGGCGATGTCAGCGCTCTGATGCTCTACGGATATTTTACGATGCATACATATTGGCAGGCAGCGATGTCGGTGACCCCCTTTATATTGTGCTAGGAAACCATTGCTACCAGCTCCTTTTATGAATTTTATAATGACTCAAGCTTTACAAACGGGTTAACCAGGAGCAAATGGAAGATAAATTTCAAAGCAATTGTCAAAATTCATTCATATCACGGCAGACAAAATGAGTGTAATGGAAATTGCTATGACTATATGAGAATACAGCCTTTATGCTTTGCAATTAAAATAACTGCAGACAGTTGCATAATGAAGTGCATGTTTGTCTTTTGCTAGGAGAAAACTTGGTAAGGCAGTTAGTTTGTGCTCAGAACTATGAAGAAAGTTTGGCATATGCATGTATCCCACAGGTGAGTAGGTTTGCACTACATTTTTATTCCTAACTAAAAGCGACAACCACCATGGTGCATGGACAGGTTACTGTGAAAACGCCTTTACCATAAATACTCCATGAAATAAAGTCGGTATTTTGTACCGAGGCACTGAAGGAAGGACTGGCGATATCCTTAAATGTAACAGCTTTATATAATTTCTAATGACCAGATATCAACAGGCCTGCAAAGATCCTTTATTGTATGATCCATGATTTAATAGTCGTTACAATTTTTATAGACATCCTTGCAGG
The DNA here is from genome assembly GCF_963576615.1 of Watersipora subatra. Lineage (NCBI taxonomy): Eukaryota > Metazoa > Bryozoa > Gymnolaemata > Cheilostomatida > Watersiporidae > Watersipora > Watersipora subatra. Next base: position 646,072 of record NC_088709.1, on the reverse strand, counting down.
ATCATGGTAGTGATTGTGATGCACTGCAACTTGATGCATGTGAAAAGAAGTTTATGATTGTCACTCAAAGTTGAGGGCCGAATCAGACTCATTTCAACTGTCACTTGTGCAGTTGCTGCAGAGCAGTCACAGCTCCAGCTACAGATAGCTGTATATACGTAATGTACTTAATGAGACAAGAAGCAGATGATGTTGCTTCCGTATTGTCTCTTAAGACGAATAGGCCAGTACTTGCGAGCAATGTCACATATCGGACTGACACTTAGGGGCAGGTGTTTTCTTCTGAGAGCATACTTGAAAGAATTGTCATGTGGCAAATGGATAGTCGAATCCAAAGCTCGATATTGCAGCGCTTGACCTAACTCACCATTAAGTTATATTGTGATGCGAGTTAAAACGACAGACTCGCCACCAGAATGCAATAGACTTTTCATTAATTGGTGTATAAAATAAACTCACACACTCAGGAATAAGTCTAACAAAGTGAACGTTATCTACAGTTGGTAGCTCATTCTACATGAAACCCTCTTCTTGACTAACAAAATAAACTTATGAAAGTATTCAGAGCTCTCAAAGGTGCAACGCATATCAGCTATGGACGATACACACAATCTTCAGCTATGAAAGATGCAATATTACCAGCGGGACTTGGAAACTGATGTGGCGATTCTACTCATTTTGTCCTGTTGTCGAATGCAATTGCAGGCCATATCAAAGACCGTAAGGAATGCGTAAAATCTGCTCAAAGGCAAATCAATGAATGAGACGAACAGAAGCTGACGGAGCAAACATCCAGCGAAACATTTCTGTCACCACGGTCTCTAGCGACTAGCCTCTGATCATATAATTTCAAATTGGAATTGCTCGACCGATGAACACATCAGTGGGCAGCTTACAAGGTATTTCAATGACATCATTTGTTTAAGACGCAGAGAGAATTTTATTATGTTATGGAAAACTGTCGGTAGAACAGAACATTCGGTTCCCAGCTAATATGGTAAAGACAGATAATAGCTGTGTCAATCAGAGTACAAAGATAGACTTTAACTAGAAACATTAAGTAGAAAATTGAAATAGTTGGAATTACTTGATAATATCTAGAGTCTACTATAGCAAGATTACTATAGCAAGACTGCTATAGCAAGATTACTATAGCAATATTACTATAGCAATATTACTATAGCAAGACTGCTATAGCAAGATTACTATAGCAAGATTACTATAGCAAACTTACTATAGCAAAACTACTATAGCAACACTACTATAGTAAGACTACTACCACACGACAACTAAAAACCCTATAGATCAACTCTGTAGGGCAGTTCAAGGCATTTCATGATGTATAACGAGTGCTGCCCATTGATCTGTCCTCAGTAGTACATACTGGCACATGTAAGCCACCTGTCTCAGTTAGTCACCCCATAGTTCAGCGACTCAACGCATTGATAATCTTCCTATAGCTGCCTTTGATTGCCGGGGCTGATGTATACCTAGTTATGTAACAAGAACATAATAATAGGCAAATAGACTAATGGTGAGAAGCTAGTCTAAGGTTATAGTTTCCTCACTGCGGAGGGACTGCAGAAGCCCGCACTGTAAAGGATTGTTAGATAGAACGGTGATAGGCAAGTCCCAGTGAATAGTTTCTGTTTCTAAGTTGGTAACCCCGTGCCAGTGTGTGCCCTGCGTGTCTTGAGGAGGCGGACACTGTGGCTCGATAGGAGTGGTCAGTGTAATAAACTCTATGTGTAACTTCCAAGTCAGTGACACTGCAAAAAATGTCAATGCATATCCTGAACCATTAGGCGATTAAAACGATGGACAAGGACAACTCCTGTAAGAAGCGAGAACACTTTTGAACAAACGTTTATTAATGGTGAAAAAAAGAATGACAACAGTTACCAATGAACAAGACAGACAAGATGCACGTAGGTAAAACCACAGTCTACGACTTACCGTGGTCAGACTTGAAAGAAGGTGTGATATGCAGTGGGATTGGCAGCGCTACGTTAGCCTTAGACATATGCAAACAGATCTCGAGGTGATTTGCATGGCTGATCACGATAGAGCCCTTTTCCCTTTCTGTCTGTTCATTAGCCATCTCTTCTACACTCTGCAGAGTGACTGTGACCTGCAGCCGATGAACCACAAAAGATACATAGTAAAGCTTTCTTATCAATAATTATCTGAGAACAGATAAACTTTAAATAAAGAGAAAAATTATTTGGAGCAATCGAATTGTGGCTTAAGAGAAACTAACGGTACCTGGAGACAGTGAATAGTGACCTGAGAGACACAAACAGTACTTAGAGATATTGAATAGTGACCTGAGAGAAACTAACAGCACCTGGAGATATTGAATGGTGACCTGAGAGAGACTAACAGTACCTGGAAACATTGAATAGTGACCTGAGAGAGGAACAGTACCTGGAGACAATGAATAGTGATCTGAGAGAGGAACAGTACCTGGAGACAATGAATAGTGATCTGAGAGACAAACAGTACCTGGAGATATTGAATAGTGACCTGAGAAACACAAACAGTGCCTGGAGACATTGAATAGTGACCTGAGAGACACAAACAGTGCCTGGAGACATTGAATAATGACCTGAGAGAGACTAACAGTACCTGGAGACATTGAATAGCAACCTGAGAGACAAACAGTACCTAGAGACATTGAATAATGACCTGAGAGAAACTAACAGTACCTGGATACATTGAATAGTGAGCTGAGAGAGACTAAAAATACCTGGAGACATTGAATAGCAACCTGAGAGACAAACAGTACCTGGAAACATTGAATAATGACCTGAGAGAGACTAACAGTACCTGGAGACATTGAATAGAGACCTGAGAGACAAACAGTACCTGGAGACATTGAATAGTGACCTGAGAGAAACTAACAGTACCTGGAGACATTGAATAATGACCTGAGAGAGACTAACAGTACCTGGAGACATTGAATAGTGACCTGAGAGACTAACAGTACCTGGAGACATTGAATAGTGCACTGAGAGACACAAACAGTACCTGGAGACATTGAATAATGACCTGAGAGAGACTGACAGTACCTGGAGACATTGAATAGCAACCTGAGAGACAAACAGTACCTGAAGACATTGAATAGTGACCTGAGAGAAACTAGCAGTACCAGGAGACATTGAATAGTGACCTGAGAGAAACTAACAGTACCTGAAAACATTGAATAGTGATCTGAGAGAGACTGACAGTACTTAGAGACATTGAATAGTGACCTGAAAGACACAAACAGTACCTGGAGACATTGAATAGTGAACTGAGAGACAAACAGTACCTGGAGACATTGATTAGTGACCTGAGAGAAACTAACAGTACCTGGAGACATTGAATAATGACCTGAGAGAGACTAACAGTACCTGGAGACATTGAATAGCAACCTGAGAGACAAACAGTACCTAGAGACATTGAATAATGACCTGAGAGAAACTAACAGTACCTGGAGACATTGAATAGTGAGCTGAGAGAGACTAAAAGTACCTGGAGACATTGAATAGTGGCCTCAGAAAAGTCAAATGTACAGTAGAGGTCATCTCCAATCTTGTAAGAGTTCTTATTCATGATGATCTTGGCGACCTTACCATGAAGATTAGAGATGTTGTAGCAGTCTGAAAGCAGGCAAGAGGTTTCAGATATGATTGTTTTATGTAACCACGTGTTACAAGTGCGCTCGCATGATGTCATGTTTGCCTACAGTTCCTGTATACTGGGTTTATTTAGAAAAGCTTGCGACAAGTAGTGATGGAAATGATAGTGATGGAGATCAATTTAATAGACATCAATAAAAGCTTCGCGTCTATGAATCACAACTTATATTAATAAAAGCCTTACGACTATGAATCACAACTTATATTAATAAAAGCCTTACTTTTATGAATTATAACTTATATATTCTCTGATTTCATCCATAGCTTCTTAACTTATTGTTTTTACAGCCTGCTCACAGTTGTCTGCCTGAGAGCCTGCTCACAGTTGTCTACCTGAGGCCATCTCAATGGAGCTTAGCTTTTGCTTCATGCTCTATTGTTAAAGCTCATGCTCCCTGAGCTTTCGGTCCTACATACACGGCATTGCTAGCGCAGTGGAAACGATGTACAATTAAAAATGAAAACCTCTGCATGAATTATAGGCATGGTAAACAACAATATAAAAGGTGCATAAAACAATATAGTGCACCCTCAGGATACGATTACCCTGATACTTCACCTTATGAAATGGAAAATGATGATTTTCTCATCTCACCGTACAAATCTTATTTCACCACATGAGTTGAAACTTTCCAGTCAGTGTGCTAATTATTTCTGTCAAAATAGCATAGAAATGCAATGCTGTTCGCCGAACATATTTTTACAACACCTGAAAAACACACTATGACCGATTTTTCTCTGTTCAGCCTTTTTCATGTATAAAACGGTAATATTCTTCTTTAAAACTAGTAGCAAAGTTGGAGTTGCGATTCCCTCGAACAGTGGTCAGACCATGGAGTTATCTCCCCCTAAAGTGATAACAGTGCCTTCAACAACACGAGCGTTTCCGGTGCCTACAAAGAGCGTTTACGCCATGCCCTTTTTGTGCTAGTCATTCGTAGTGATTGACTCGATCAATAACATCAGCCATGAGAATGGTTAAACAATGATCATGAATTTTCACCGTTAATATAGTAGTAATTATTGCTCATATTAAAGAAATGATGATTATAGTTTATTAATCTAATGTATGCTTATTATTTAAAGCAATTCCATACCTACATGACTTGCAAAGGCACTGAATAGATAGTGTTAAGTAAGTGTGTTAATGCAATCAGTTACTCATACATGTAGATAAGATAGATATCATACTGGGATTGTATTACATTGGTGTGATGAGAAGCTAATCGACTGCAATCAACTGAAAGTATTGACATTGTATGGTGATAGATTGATTCATTGACACCACAGTCCACAAACAGCCCTTGCATGTAATATTAGATTTCAAAACATATCAATCAAATACATAGACTAGCTTGAAGCAAAGATGTCCACTAGTTAGCGGACATCCTTGCTTGATGTAAGCAAGCAAAAGATTTGAAAGCTAGAGTGGCAAATGTTGTCATATATTAAATAAAAATAAATTATACTTAATTATACTAAATTATAATTGTATAAAAATAAAATAGACTTTTTTATTACCTTATTTATTAAATACCTTTTTATTGTAATCATAGCTAAACAGATTATATTTAGCCATTACTTGCTAATTATTTCACATTTACATTTAGACACAATTGCAGTTTCATTATTCTTCCTAATTCATTTCAACAAAAAACTTCTTTCATGATATGAAATTTAAAAGTGGTAATTGTTTGAAAAAACTTGAAAACCTTTACAGTTGTTTTTATTTTATCTCTTCTCTTCATTTACTTCAACTACACGAAATACTTCTCATAATATGTAGTTTGAAAGTTAGAGTGGCAAATGTTGTTATATGTTAAATAAATTATACTTAATTATAGTAAATTATATTCATATAAAAATAAAATAGACTTTTTTATTACCTTATTTATTAAATAATTTTTCATTGTAATCATAGCTAAAAAGATTATATTTAGCCATTACCTGCTAATTATTTTACATTTAAACACATTCACAGTTTTATTTTTCTTTCTAATTTATTTCAACAAAACACTTCTTTCATGATATGAAATTTAAAAGTTGTAGGTGTTTGAAAAAGCTTGAAAACATTTACAGCTGTTTTCTTTTTCGTCTTAATTAATTTGAACTGCTTAAAAATATTTTCTCATGACATGAAGTTTAAAAGTTAGAATGGTAAGTTTTATATAAAATATATTTTCTGTCGAAAGACTTTTTTATTACTTGGGCAACCCCGGGTAGTACAGCTCATTGTTGATGGCAGTCGATTAGCTTTCCATCACACTAATGTAATACAACACCAGTATGACTATCTTATCTATGAGTAACTGATTGCATTAACTCACTTACTTAACACTATCTATTCAGTGCCTTTGCAAGTCATGTAGGTATGGAATTGCTTTAAATAATAGGCATATATTAGATAAATAAACTATAATCAACATTTCTTTAATATGAGCATTACTATTTGTGCGAGTCAATCACTACGATTGACTAGCACAAAAAAGGGGCATGGCCTAAATGCTCCTTGTTGGCACCGGAAACGCTCGCGTTGTTATAACTCTAAGGGGAGATAACTCTATGGGTCAGACTACTTCCCTCAACTTGCTAACAAAAATTTATTTCATAACAAAACTAGCATCGTTCGAGCTTTCTTGCCAAATCAGGTGACAAAAGGTTTTAAAAGGCTCAGCTAAAAGTTATAGTGAAAGCGAAAATCGAAACTGATAAGTCATAAAGTTTTTAATGATAAAAAGTTGAAATTCAGTAGATTAGTTGAAAATACACACTAAAGCTTAGCTTTAAGTGTGTGTTTCGTAAGCTAAACTTATTTAAGGTGAATTCAAAGTTTATGTTATACCTATGTCTGTCTCGAAGGCAAGAACTCTCTGTGGTACATTATAATGTTACATTTTATTGCAGATCATAACCACTCAATACCATAACGCTACTGTAGATAACTATAGTTACTAAAACTAACATACTATTTTGTTACTAATTTTTAATATGTATCAAAATAGTATGTAAAATAGTAGTAAATTTTTATGAAATCTTGATGATTTTTACCAGGAGATGTTTGCATTATATAATTACTATGGTTTCTATAAGCCTACATGCGACTTTTTCACGATATGATGCTAACCCTGGAATGGGTCAAAATCGTATTCTGAGGGTGCACTGTAAATACACACGCACACATACATGAACACGCCCGCACATGACACACACAATGACATTAATGTCGATTTGCCCGATAAAGAGTACAAAATATAGGCGAAATTAGCATCGCTTCGCCTGTAAAAGGGTTAAATTTATTTTCCCAAAATTATAACCAGCTAGTCGAAAAATATAGCAAACAGCCTTTATTTTTACGTCACCTTTAATTAAACGCAAACATAGGAAAAGGGTTGAAAATATAGCACCATGGCGTTAAAACAGAGGTTTTACTATATTTGCATATACATAAAGCAGATGATTTTGGACCAAATTTTCTCGCGATAGCTATAATGTTGTTTTACGCTTGGCCCACATCAGACTGTGACTGATAATTTTGGTAAGATGGCACGATGTAGGGGCAATGCCTATGGAATTTTCGAGCAGATAACTCTGCGCATGCTTGCGTGCAGATTTCAATTCATTCCTCTTGTTTATAGTTGCTAGTTCTGGTTGGAATATTATGTAATATTTTTCTAATTGGACCCATAGCACACGCCCAACACTACAACAACAAAACAAAACGCCTCATTGCGTCACGCTCTTTAAGCGTGTTGGCTGAAGCGTGAGTATTTCAACCAATGGACATTAAAGATTGACGGGTATGATAAGTCTTATGTACACAATCATTACGTTGCTCTAATGGCCTAATGGTTTAGCACGCCTGTCTGCAGGCCTGTATTATCCTAATTAAAATCCTGTTGGAAGCATATTTTTCCTTTTTAATACTAATTGCTATAACAGGACACGCGAACAGATAAACAACACACACTGTATATAATTATATAGGTGTATATCTACTTATTTCAATTCTAAAGCAATATCAAAATTGTGGTACAACTCATAATACTGCTAAAGCTCTCACTGTGGCGTCTCTTCCCACTCTGCTCAGACAGCAGCTGGAGTGCCAAGTCTCTTACTGTGTGCTCGGGTTTGGTCTCCTTCCCTTTCTCACACAACTGAAATGGGTTACTCGGGGCTAACTCCTCATCCTTGTTTATGTAGGTACTCATCTCCTTAAGACCTGAATGTACAACCCTTGGGATGAACCATACTCACTCTCACTACTATATACTACGGTACACTGATATATGGTACACTATTATATGGTACACTATTATATGGTACACTGATATATGGCACACTGATATATGGTACACTATTATATGGTACACTATTATATGGTACACTATTACATGGTACACTATTATATGGTATACTATTATATGGTACACTATTATATGGTACACTATTATATGGTACACTATTATATGGTACACTATTATATGGTACACTATTATATGGTACACTATTATATGGTACACTATTATATGGTATACTACTATATGGTACACTATTATATGGTACACTATTATATGGTACACTATTATATGGTACACTATTATATGGTACACTGATATATGGTACACTATTATATGGTACACTATTATATGGTACACTATTATATGGTACACTATTATATGGTACACTATTATATGGTACACTATTATATGGTACACTATTATATGGTACACTATTATATGGTACACTATTATATGGTACACTATTATATGGTACACTATTATATGGTACACTATTATATGGTACACTATTATATGGTACACTATTATATGGTACACTATTATATGGTACACTATTATATGGTACACTATTATATGGTACACTATTATATGGTACACTATTATATGGTACACTATTATATGGTATACTATTATATGGTATACTATTATATGGTACACTATTATATGGTACACTATTATATGGTACACTATTATATGGTACACTATTATATGGTACACTATTATATGGTACACTATTATATGGTACACTATTATATGGTACACTATTATATGGTACACTATTATATGGTACACTGATATATGGCACACTGATATATGGCACACTGATATATGGTACACTATTATATGGTACACTATTATATGGTACACTATTATATGGTACACTATTATATGGTACACTGATATATGGTACACTATTATATGGTATACTATTATATGGTACACTATTATATGGTACACTATTATATGGTACACTATTATATGGTACACTATTATATGGTACACTATTATATGGTATACTATTATATGGTATACTATTATATGGTACACTATTATATGGTACACTATTATATGGTACACTGATATATGGTAAACTATTATATGGTACACTATTATATGGTATACTATTATATGGTACACTATTATATGGTACACTATTATATGGTACACTGATATATGGTACACTATTATATGGTACACTATTATATGGTACACTGATATATGGTACACTATTATATGGTACACTATTATATGGTACACTATTACATGGTACACTATTATATGGTATACTACTCTAAAGGAAACTATTAGTACTGGGCACGGGTAATAAAACTCGTTGGACTCGCGGATTTATCTTCTCTCGAGTCTCGGATAATAGAGGTTTTGAGCATTTCGATCTTGCAGGTTCAGGTTTTGGCTTGCGAGTTCGGGTTTTGTTACACAGATCCGTCGAGTAGAGTGGACAAAAGCTCGGACTATTGCGCCCTGCGCTTTAAACACTGTTTAATATAACCCGCCTGTTAACCCTTTAAACAGTGTTTGATAACCTGCCTGTTAACCCTTTAAACAGTGTTTGATAACCTGCCTGTTAACCCTGTAAACAGTGTTTGATAACCTGCCTGTTAACCCTTTAAACAGTGTTTGATAACCTGCCTGTTAACCCTTTAAACAGTGTTTGATAACCTGCCTGTTAACCCTTTAAACAGTGTTTGATAACCTGCCTGTTAACCATGTAAACAGTGTTTGATAACCTGCCTGTTGACCCTTTAAACAGTGTTTGATAACCTGCCTGTTAACCCTTTAAACAGTGTTTGATAACCTGCCTGTTAACCCTTTAAACAGTGTTTGATAACCTGCCTGTTAACCCTTTAAACAGTGTTTGATAACCTGCCTGTTAACCCTTTAAACAGTGTTTGATAACCTGCCTGTTAACCCTTTAAACAGTGTTTGATAACCTGCCTGTTAACCCTTTAAACAGTGTTTGATAACCTGCCTGTTAACCCTGTAAACAGTGTTTGATAACCTGCCTGTTAACCCTTTAAACAGTGTTTGATAACCTGCCTGTTAACCCTTTAAACAGTGTTTGATAACCTGCCTGTTAACCCTTTAAACAGTGTTTGATAACCTGCCTGTTAACCATGTAAACAGTGTTTGATAACCTGCCTGTTGACCCTTTAAACAGTGTTTGATAACCTGCCTGTTAACCCTTTAAACAGTGTTTGATAACCTGCCTGTTAACCCTGTAAACAGTGTTTGATAACCTGCCTGTTAACCCTTTAAACAGTGTTTGATAACCTGCCTGTTAACCCTTTAAACAGTGTCTGATAACCTGCCTGTTAACCCTTTAAACAGTGTTTGATAACCTGACTGTTAACCCTTTAAACAGTGTTTGATAACCTGCCTGTTAACCCTTTAAACAGTGTTTGATAACCTGCCTGTTAACCCTTTAAACAGTGTTTGATAACCTGCCTGTTAACCCTTCAAACAGTATTTGATAACCTGCCTGTTAACCCTTTAAATAGTGTTTGATAACCTGCCTGTTAACCCTTTAAACAGTGTTTGAGAACATGCCTGTTAACCCTTTAAACAGTGTTTGAGAACCTGCCTGTTAACCCTTTAAACAGTGTTTGATAACCTGCCTGTTAACCCTTTAAACAGTGTTTGATAACCTGCCTGTTAACCCTTTAAACAGTATTTGATAACCTGCCTGTTAACCCTTTAAACAGTGTTTGATAACCTGCCTGTTAACCCTTTAAACAGTGTTTGATAACCTGCCTGTTAACCCTTTAAACAGTATTTGATAACCTGCCTGTTAACCCTTTAAACAGTGTTTGATAACCTGCCTGTTAACCCTTTAAACAGTGTTTGATAACCTGCCTGTTAACCCTTTAAACAGTGTTTGATAACCTGCCTGTTAACCCTTTAAACAGTGTTTGATAACCTGCCTGTTAACTCTTTAAACAGTGTTTGATAACCTGCCTGTTAACCCTTTAAATCCTGGCCTTTTTTGTCGATGCGTGTCATTAACTCTCGGCATTCTGTCCAACGGTCCGGAGTTTTTAAACTTTTATTATATATATTTGAACGTGCTTATAATACAATGATATTTGGTAAGACGATAGTAAAAAAGTCGGGCAGCCCACAGCAAATGTAATCAAACAGGAAAAACAGTACTTTACCGTTATTTGGGCTAAAACTATCAAAGTTTGTGCAGTTTTGAAAAACTTGCAAAACATTTACAATAGCATCATATCCATTGAGCACATGTTTTGACTCAAAATATACTAGAAACTTGTAATTAGTATTATAAAGTTCTTTATTTGCATCACAATCATTCATGACCTGCCAACAAACGAGTCGTGTCAATTTTTTACGATAACGTTCAAATAAAATTTGTTATTAAAATGAAGGAAGTAGGTAAAGATATTTGAAAACTGTTACATATGGAAGTGAAATTTCTGGTCTAATAGCTTGTGCAAAAATTAATTTGATTGGTCTACGCCGTTACTTAGAAACGGCTTTTGTAATCAAAGCCATGTGAATGCTGGAATTCCGGCCGATAGAGATTCTGACACATCCTACACAATGCCTGAAAACCGACAGTTGGGGTTCAAACTTCCAAGGATTAAGGCTTCCAAGGATTAAGGCTTCCAAGGATTAAGGCTTCCAAGGATTAAGGCTTCCAAGGATTAAGGCTGTGAGCACGAAGATTGGTCGTTACAAAACAGTAAAAAAACAACAAATAAATTGAATAAAATTATAATTGGATTGTAAAATTTAAAACATGTCTGAATGTTTAGAAATTCTAGACATAAACCGTATCAACCTACCCGGTACTCAAACAACCCGTAGGCCAAGAAGTACTCGTGCCAAGCGCCAGAAACTATCATACAAGAGAGAAATAGATGCCATCTCACCTACCATCAACTGTTAATACACGGAAAGACAGACGTATCTCAGATATGGCCGAGTCTGGTCTCTGTGTACCGATAGTCAACTTGTAGGAATACTTAACAAAAGTGCCTCTGAAGCTCGGAGGAACACCATCCATGGGTATCCTTTCTTTATAGTCATCTAGAACATAGCCTTAGTTCATCTAGAACATAGCCTTAGCTCATCTAGAACATAGCCTTAGCATAGATGGTTCAAACCACAAAATGAAATACCAAATGCAAACCATTAGTTGCATCTATACAGTAAGGAGCTGCTTGTCAAAACCTCATGTTCGAGTACGGTCAAACACTCAAAGATGGAAATTGTAGCAGTAGACCAGAGGCTAAGCACTCGTGCCTAGTTAATAATGAGCTGAACAGGCAATAACTAATAGGAACAAGGAAAGTACTAGGTAAGAAGGCAGAGTGGGTCAACAAGTGTCAAGATACTAGCAGACGTACTACCTGTTGAGAGTTAAGTACTGCTAAGAGAAAGTACTAGGTAAGAAGGCAGAGTGGGTCAACAAGTGTCAAGATACTAGCAGACGTACTACCTGTTAAGAGTTAAGCACTGCTAAGAGAAAGTACTAGGTAAGAAGGCAGAGTGGATCAACAAGTGTCAAGATACTAGCAGACGTACTACCTGTTAAGAGTTAAGTACTGCTAAGAGAAAGTACTAGGTAAGAAGGCAGAGTGGGTCAACAAGTGGTAAGATACTAGCAGACGTACTACCTGTTAAGAGTTAAGTACTGCTAAGAGAAAGTACTAGGTAAGAAGGCAGAGTGGGTCAACAAGTGTCAAGATACTAGCAGACGTACTACCTGTTAAGAGTTAAGTACTGCTAAGAGAAAGTACTAGGTAAGAAGGCCGACTGGGTCAACAAGTGTCAAGATACTAGCAGACGTACTACCTGTTAAAAGTTAAGTACTGCTAAGAGAAAGTACTAGGTAAGAAGGCAGAGTGGGTCAACAAGTGTCAAGATACTAGCAGACGTACTACCTGTTAAAAGTTAAGTACTGCTAAGAGAAAGTACTAGGTAAGAAGGTAAGAAGGCAGAGTGGGTCAACAAGTGTCAATATACTAGCAGACGTACTACCTGTTAAGAGTTAAGCATGTTGAAGCGGAAGTTAGATAAGATGATCTACACACTTACATACAGTCTTCTCTCCTGGAGCAAGTTTGATGTTACAGAAAAGAATACGAGGCTGTGATATCATGACAGTCACTCCTCTTTCACCTGCAAAGTAAACATGGCGAATGTGATAGTAATATACAGCTAGAGTGAAGAGCTGAGATGACAACCGTGTACAGGTGACAAGATCTAAAGTGACAAGTATGGATGACGGATGACATACGGATGACATAGCTGGATGGCTGCAGACATAAGCTAAGTAAAACTCAGCCAAAGTGATGCTATACTAAACATATGAAGTACACAGTCGAAAACCTTTCACAGTTCTCGAAATAATGTCTGCTATAACTTGGAATGCTTTCTGAAACCTAAAGAGTAGTCTTCCCTCAAGAAGACTTGATAGAGGAAGCAGAGTAAATACTTCTGCGGAGATATACTGACCAACTGGTGATGTGAACAGAAAAACGCGTAGCAACAGAGAGAGGGTGGTGAGAATGAGACTAGCGAACGTGATTAGCAACTGACTGATACATAGAATTATAGATGGAGTATTAGAGGACACATAGAATTATAGATGGAGTATTAGAAGATATATAGACTTATAGATGGAGTATTAGAGGACACATAGAATTATAGATGGAGTATTAGAAGACATATAGACTTATAGATGGAGTATTAGAAGACACATAGAATTATAGATGGAGTAATAGAAGACATATAGAATTATAGATGGAGTATTAGAGGACACATAGAATTATAGATGGAGTATTAGAGGACACATAGAATTATAGATGGAATATTAGAGGACACATAGAATTATAGATGGAGTATTAGAAGACATAGAATTATACATGGAGTATTAGAGGACATATAGAATTATAGATGGAGTATTAGAAGACACATATAATTATAGATAGAGTATTGGAGGGCACATAGAATTATAGATCGAGTATGAGAAGACATATAGAACTATAGATGGAGTATGAGAAGACATATAGAACTATAGATGGAGTATGAGCAGACATATAGAGCTGTAGATGGAGTATGAGAAGACAAATACATCAACACCTGATATCCAGTGTTCATGAATGCTGCTAGACCCCCGGTAGTCCAAACACAATGATATATTATTAGATGATATGTGTCATGATCACAGAAACCATGGTTAAGTCGGAATTATAAGATTTAGAGTTATCTGCATTAACAGAAGGAGAAAATTCTCACAATTATTTTGCAAAAAATTTTTTGATTCTAGCTTAATTACAACAGATTTTATGGTCAATAAACTGAATGCATGTTTACCATCAGTGCGAAAACCTAGTTCCGAGAAAACTGGTGTTAAAGTCTGAGAAACGAAAACCGATGCACAGTTTTGTTTGCATTTCAAAACGTCATAGCAACTAATATTAAGAGGTTGTGATATTTATCTAGATTTCTGTATTTGTATCAAAAAAATTATGCTGAATTTAAAAATCTAAACAGATTTTGGCTGGTTGTCATAGAAATGGCTGTATATCTATAAGAAAATGTATTACCTAATTTTGCAGATATTAAAAACGGCTTGGCAGTGCTGCGATATTGAGCACAACCGTAGTATGATCAACAAAATGTTAAAAAATAATAATAGCAGTAACATATTGCACATCATTGGTCACTTCATACTTTGATCTTGCAAATTCGAATAATTTTTCTTATAATCAAATCTTATAAAATCGAATAATTATTCTTATAATTAAATATTGTAAAAATCTTATATGAATGGTTAAGAATATATCATGGTCATTCCCTTTACTTACACTGCTTTTGGCATCAGTTGGAATACCAAAGTACTCATTATAAGTGTCCAAAATGTCAGAATTATCCCTCAAATCGGCAAAAAAGAAACGATTACGTTTTTCGGACGCCATTTATCAGTACTTCCTGTTTAGCATAGCAACGGTTTTAAGGAGTTTTTCCGAGGTTTTAAGACATTTATTATCTAAACTGACTTCAGATTCAGAAAGATCACTCTTTGATTAGTCAAGAAGCATGTGTTATCAAAATCCTTACCAAAATTATAAATTCAGTTAGTGGAACTTTAAAGTCGAATAACTCAACTTCGTGATTTGCGACTTAACCATGGTTTCTGTGACCGCGACCCATATTGTTTACTTTGAAGATTAGGCTAGGCAACACCACAGCTATCCTGCTAAAACCATTTATTCCCTAACAACTTATAGACGGTGGGTCATTTAGTATACAATATTATGAGGAAGGAGTCTACCTCTGGTTGGGTTGAAGTATGTGGAATCAGGGCTATGCTGATCTACCGTAGAGCCATCAACCCCTGGCCCACCATCAAGGTTGGGGGCACTCAAAGTACACTGACAATGTATCTGGGCAGTACACCATGCAAGAGTCTCAATGTCACTAAAACAAGCAAAGGGAATCTACTAGCCCCAGCGTGAACAGCAGCTCTGTAAACCTCAGATATCATCAATGTTTGAGGCCTCATTCAAGACATATCTATCTACGCAGAGAAAATGCTAGACTTGTGACACATATGAAAAGACTCAATGAAGGCAGAATTGCTATACATTTCTTCTCTTACTGGTCAAACATATCTATATTTTGTAACTACTGATACCTCTATAGAGTATATCTATACCTAGTAACTCATGAGACCTCTATGGGTTATATCGATACCTAGTAACAACTGGTACCTCTATGGAGTATATCTATACCTAGTAACTACTGCAACCTCTATGGAGTATATCTAGACCTAGTAACGACTGAGACCTCTATGGAGTATATCTAGACCTAGTAACTCATGAGACCTCTATGGAGTATATTAATAACTAGTAACTACTGATACCTCTATGGATCATATTAATACCTAGTAACTACTGATGCCTCTATGGAGTATATCTATACCTAGTAACTACTAATACCTCTATGAATCATATTAATACCTAGTAACTACTGATACCTCTATGAATCATATTAATACCTAGTAACTACTGACACCTCTGTGGATCATAAAGATAAGAACTTTATAACAACCTGCTTAGCCTGAGAACTCCATCAGGTTTTGGAGGATTAGAGAAGGTCAGCTGGCACTCCACCTCTTCTCCAGCAAAGTAAGCTGAGCCGTGGAGAAGACGAGCCTGCACTATAATCATGGTCTTTTCCACAGCCCTTTAGTACGCTAGAGCACACGTGCCTTTAAAAGAGTGAAACAGAAACTATCACACGCCAATGTTTACACGAAAGAGCAGCCATCAGCCCACTGACATCCATAAGGCAGTGTCATTTGGTCACTTTAGCGAGTGAAAAACATTACTGCTATGTGGGTCTATCAAACTCTACATATGTTTGAGAAACGGTGATGTCTGAGCATAAGCCTTCTACAAATCCATAACTTCTAGAAGAGAGTAGATAACTTCAGACTTGTTCACGGTATTTTAAACTTCAGTGTCTCATACCTGCTAATTTATGCTGAATCATACTTTGAAGATCAATAGAGATGCGTTGGTGTTGGCTTGTTGTCTTTACTTCTAGCTTGCTCTAAACTATTATATATTTTGTAGAATGTAATCTGCAAAAAATATGACAGGTTTGAGGCTACTACATGCCATTCATGCGTGATATTATTATTAATAAAGTATTTTAAAAAGGGCTAAAACCCTTAAAGAATGTTTGGATCAAGAACTATGACGATTATTTAAGACAGACAGTCTACTCGCTGTATGACTATAAAGTTACAGGATAGCTTCGTCAGCTGTACTATCATATACCTTCAACAATTACCTATGGTAATGACTTCTATATTGGCTGCCACTCTGGCTCGCTAATCTTGATGAACAGTACAGCCAAACCCCAACGTACGAGAAAATTGAGATTTGAATAGAATTTCAAGCAAGTTTTCCCTTGAGATACGAGTAACCTTGGAGATATAAGCATACAAGCCAGTTCTCAATGGTCAATAGATAGAGAAGTATGCGAGAGGCCGCTTCTGAAGAAAGTGTTGCTTAGTCTTTCTCCTCGAATCAGTTTAAAAAAGTTTTTAAAAGACTGGCTAAAAGTTTTAGTGACACGAGGCCAAAACAGTGTCAATTTGGAAACAGATAAAGAAAAATTAACAAGACAAAATTAAAGCAAGTTTAGTAAAAACAAAAGCTTACTAAACAAACACTAAACAGACACTAAACAGACACTAAACAGACACTTGCTCCAAGTGGGTGTTTAGTAAGCTGAACTCTTGTGAGTTCATTTCAAAGTTTCTCTTGTGTCAGTTTCTAGCGTAACAAAAGTTTAGTGCATGCTGTTTAAACGCGATGCGTCACGTCTCTCTCGGACAGCTGTTAGCCTTTACGTCTGTCTCAAACCTACAGTAGTGTACATAGTAATGTTACATTTTATTGCAGGTTATAACAATTCAATAGGTATTTGTTACCTTTTAAGCGTAGGTACTGAATTACAGCAATTAAAAACACGTTTTTTCATCGCAATACTCTGTTTCATGTGTTTTTTCATAGTCTAGTACCGGATTAATTTGTATTAAGTTATTTTATTTAAGAAACAATGCTTAGAGACACGAGTAAACCGGCATGTAAGCTTAGTCTTAGAACGAATTGAGCTAATTTGTCGAGGTATATATTGTTTGATAAGGCCGATTGTGTATAAGTTCCTTTCATTTATACAGTATTGAATCTCGGCTGAGTCTATAAAATTATTTCATCATAAACCAATACTGGTCACACTAATCAAGGTAACTAATTGATCATTGTACACAGCATATGCTCTTGTTGGTTAGAAGTGTTTTGTTTTTATATTACTGATTTATTTATATACTAGAAATTCCCGTCATACAGCCCACAACCAACGTGATATTGGAAAAAAAAGGGTACTGATGGTTGAGAAATGCAATATTAGCAGTCAAATGGCACTGCAGTGCAATAGGATAACTGCAATGGGAGCTGCAATGGTAACTGTAGTGTACTGGGTGTTATTATGTACAACAAACAGCAATAGTGAAAGAAAAGGATTATATGTTTATATCCCTCCCATGCAATAAGAGAAATGCAATATTAGAAGTAAAATGCACTGATATTATTAGAATAACCAATACCATTAATATAGTAATACAGTAATAATAGAAAACCAATGCACAATTTTGTTTACATTTCAAAATGTCATAGCTAACAATATCAAGAAGTTGTTATATTTATCTAGATTTTTAGAAAATCTATTTAACAAAATTATTTAGAAAAAATAACAGTAACATATTGCCCATCATCGATGTTGTTAGTGTGACTATAACACTTCAATAGTCATCCAAACTTATAATTAAATATTGTAATAATCTCATAAGAATCGTTAGAAAAAAATATCATCATCATTTTCTTTACTTTCACTGTTTTGGACATCAGTTGGAATACCAAAGTACTCATTATACGTATCCAAAATGTCAGTTGCTCTGAGACCGGCAAAAAAGAAACAATTACTTTTTAGTACTTCTACGTTAGTTACAGAAACCTTCGGCAATTGGACAAACCGTAGACTGGTGAAATGTGCACATTTTCCTCGTGAAATGCGCACGACTTAATGGTTCTACTTTCTGTTGCACGGCCTTATCAGTGTTTCGTTGGCCAGCCTCAATTTCGATTAAAAAAGGCTTGTCAAAGTTTCAATAGCGATTTTAGGCCAAATTAATCTGTCTATTTATGTATAATCCGATCAGATGGGTAAGGTTTAGGATATTGTCTACAAATTTCAAAGACTTAGTAACATATTTAAATACGTTTATATGTGTTTTATATAGTTATTATACTTGAATGATTCCATTGAAAATGGTTAAATTTGTTGATGCGATTTCGATACAAGGGTTTGCGACGGCCGTTGATGAATAATTTTCGTGAGTTGTGTGCACATATGTATTTATCATAAAGCTCCCAAACAATCGCTTCACTCGTGTTTGGTCGTGGGATAAACTCTATGACCATTACTCAAGTTGTTCAATTTGTGCTAATTTATATTTTAGTTATAGTTTTTGATATGTGCATATCGCTGGCAAAAGGTTCTTCAAAGTTACTGTGATATTTCGGTATAGCCAGTTACACAAACTAGTAACACATCAAGCAAGGTCTCATTGCCCACGTCAACTAGACATTAGCGCATGCAAGAGACAATCTTTAGTAGACCAGAACAGCTGTTAGATCTAAATATTAAGTATAGTCTATAACAACTTTGGCTGTGCACAATGTTATTATTATTGTGATTATTATTGTTAAAGTTTTTCTTCACAGTCGTGTGGTGGTAGGTGACTGGTTTTAGTCCGTGTTGAGTCCGGATCTTAACAAAAGGCCAAAGGATCCAACAGCTTCCTTGATTTCCCTAAGAGAGGACCTTCCTCAGAATGTGAGCTGTTCCTAATAATAATGTTATTATTATTGTTGTAAAAGTTTTTCTTCACAGCCGTGTGGTGGTAGGTGACTGGTTGTAGTCCATGTTGAGTCCGGGTCTTAACAAAAGGCCAAAGGATCCAACATCTTCCTCAACTCCACTAAGAGAGGACCTTCCTCAAATGTGAGCTGTTCCTAAGATGGCCGTCTTCTGTATAGTCTCAAAAGACATGTTCACTCCCACCTCCGCCAAGTATTATTATTATTATTATGTTTGTAAAAGTTTTTCTTCACAGTCGTGTGGTGGTAGGTGACTGGTTGTTGTCCATGTTGAGTCCGGGTCTTAACAAAAGGAAAAAAGGATCCAACATCTTCCTCAACTCCACTAAGAGAGGACCTTCCTCAAAATGTGAGCTGTTCCTAAGATGGCCGTCTTCTGTATAGTCTAAAAAAACATATTCACTCCCACCTCCGCCAAGTAGGTATGCTATATGCCTCATTGATATTGTTCCGAGTGCACCAATTACTATTGGTATCACGCCGGTCTTCACCTTCTACAGTCTGTTTATCTCGAACCCAAGCTCTTTGTATTTACCAATCTTCTCATCTTCCTTCTGTACTACCCTTGTGTCTCCAGGTATTGCTATGTCTATGACCTGACACTGTTTATGTTATTATTATGTTAATATGTATTATTATGTTATTATTAGCAATGTTATTATTAGCAACATTATTATTATTAGTAATGTTACTATTACTATTGTTATTATTCAAACCAATCTGTTAGTGTGATGGTGTAGTGCGGCATAGTTAAATTACCATCTATCTTCGAATCGAATAAGTGAACTGGCAGGTTGTAGCGAAACTTTATTGTATTATAATCTTGACTTGATAATCTGGCACTTAGTAATCTGTTAATATGTTCATCTCACGCACTTCGTAATCCCGCACACACGAGATTCTAAGAATGCAGCTCTCATTTAAATCATTTATAAAAACCATTGGAATCCCAGAATCGTATTGCTACAACAAAGATTAATTAAATACGAAAAAATTTATGTTTATGGTTGCAAGAGACAATGAGACTGAATGACTCACGAGAATGTCAAGGGCAAACCAGAACCAACATGTCAGATAACAGATTCGATGATAACCGTATGAAGAGGAAAATATTGTTGACTTCTTCAGCTGGCTCCATAAACATCATGCCACGTAATTATTGTTCCACTGTCCAAAAATATCTTTATTCCATCAATTAGATGGTGACAGTCTAACCAAATGTTTCGGACGTATCAGTGGTGTGGTGAAAACCAACCGGATCTCGTAATTGAATCTAAGTTTTGTATAAAGTAAATGAATGTCGTAAGATAGAAAATAGAGTATTAGATTGCATTTGACCTCGATCTTACATTAGAAAGGGTGTCATTTAACAATGCATATGCAAAGTTACATAAACCAAAGGTCTGTTTAGCAACAGCAATCATCCTTTAGCTGACTTGTTTCAAAGCGAACCCATATCTCATAACATTCAAAGGAATTAAATGTGATTCTGTATGAGATTACTTCAACACTATATGATAATAATGTTGCCTTCAATTTTTTGGATCAGGAAATACTTGTTGGATGGCTGTTCATATCTTATTATTTGCAATGACAATGCAGCCTTAGTGCAATGCCTTCAATAGTTTATAAATTAGAAACATTTTGACTATTTGGAAGGCTATATTTTAGGGTCCTCAAAATTTTTAGCTTGGCATCTAAACATTCAATAGTTTATATTTCTACCATTAAACGACATGCTGATATGATGCCAATTTTATTTGGGGGGGGGGAGGAGGTTTGATTATATTTTGTAAGCGCTAATCATGGCACTTCAGCATTCCGTAAGGTATCATCAGGATTAAGGTACGTATAGTGGTTTTCCACTAGGTTCAGTAGAATGCGAGTAAGATGGTTTTGATGCACTGATTTGTAATTAAGTTTATTAACCATCAAACCGTGAAATCTACAAAGTATCAAAGGAGACAATAGCTTAAAATTAAAAGGAAATACATCAAATCACAAATACACATAATAATAATACACAAATTCCCATAATGCGTAAGAAATTATTATAATAACAATGTATTAAAAAGGCAAGGAAATAATATTAATAAAAACATACCTTTTGCCATCCGCCAGCTCGCAGTAATGTTACTCTTAGAAAAATGTGATAAAATGATTGCAATTCAGAATTTAGTAATGTTGCTCGCTGTAAAAGTCAGCTGTGAATTGATGGCTATTGCTGGGTGGTGAATTGCTAAACACTAAGAAAAACACTGCTAAATACCACAGAACTGGTCAACCCAATTTGAACAGATCTCCCCATCCAATCACAAACCAGGCAATGCTGCCCAAGCAGAGACAGTGTTCATTGCCTAAACTTGCCCAAACCAAAACTTGCCTAAGCGTTGGCGACAAGCCAATTTATTATTGGAGTAAGAATTGGGTTCACTGAGTACACAAATGAAAACCATTGGGCAATAAGTCGTTGTTGAAAGTGCGCAACATGCACGTAACGTGCATGCGGATACGTGCATGTAACCTTTTACAGTACGCCAGGGTCAAGTTCTGGGGCCGCTTTTGTTCCTTATTTACATAAATGAAATGCCAGATGTAGTGCAAAACTCGAGGCTGAAGATTTTTGCTGATGACTCGTTGTCGTTTCTGTTGAGAGCCTTGAGGAGAGTGTTGCCATGCAACAAGACCTAAACAATTTAGTTCAATGGGTTGATGATTGGCAAATGCATTTCAAATGTGAAACTATGACGATTGATAGATCAAACTGCCTGAAACAATATTATAACTACCATATGCAGAGCACCCGTCAAAGTTGACTTACAAAGAAATTCACATTACAGTTATTTGATATCAAAAGATTCTCCAAGTCTTACTCTGTTGTGTTGTAGGTGCAAAATATGTGGGAATGTGATTACAAGCTCTTAAAAGCTCAAAAACGAAAAGCCGCCGTAGATTGGAATCCATTTATTTCTCTGACATAACCATGACAGTTTGGTTATTGTCGTGTCACGTGATGTTCTCACGTGAATTGAAAGGCCAATCATAAGCTCAATATAAACTTATCGTAGCACTAGTTTATGACAAACACTTTGGGCTTTACCAAAGACCCCGTATCAAATATAGATGCTCGCTACATTACAGTTTTGTTTCGGCTTGAACTAATCGTCAAGTCGTAATCTGATCATGTGACCAAATACTTCAAAAATAATTTTTGCAGAACTTTCGATTATCACAGGTGACCAACAGGCTCGTCATGATTGTCAGACAATGATATGTACTCATTCGAGCTAAGGTTAAAAAATTAAATGAATTTTCACTGCAAGTTATAAGATATCACTGCTAAAAGTGACAGCATTACAATGACGATAAAATAGACGCGTAAGAACAATAGACATGGTTTTATTGAATGTGTGAAGTATATTTGTGAAAATATTTTGACGAATAAGGTTGCATGAAAGTGTAAACAGAAACCATCTACCACAACTACGTCACATTTGAGCCGTTTTGGAAAGAGAATCCCAACTACGGCGATCTCGTGTGGCTGCGATTAACTGTTCGTTTTGAGCTTTTAAGAGCTTGTAATCACATTTTCACATATTTGGCACCTACAACACAACAGAGTAAGACATGGTGAATCTTTTGATACCAAATAACTGTAATGTGAATTTTGTTGCAAGTCAACCTATAACAATCCTCTTTTTAAAATACCTGGGTGTCCCAATCGATAATAGACTGTCATTTGATGAACATATTGAAAATGTAGCACGCACAACTAAAGGAATTTTGCATATGCTAATGGGATTATTGAAAAGATCTATGCCTTTGACTATAAAAGTGAGTTTTACTATTGGTAGGCATGTTTTGGAATACTCAATTACTGTTTGGTCCCCTTACCTCATGAAAAATATCAAAAAACTAGAAAGTATTAAAAGAAAAGCTTCTCGTTGTACGTATTATCTCTCAAAGAACTCGGAAACCACTGAAACCATGTCCTAGCGTTGCTGGCCTATTCTACAAGATTGTGTGGAGGACTGCTAATGTCAACTTTTAGGATAAAATAACTAATGGAAGGATGAAAATTGTGGACGGATCGTTAACTACAAAATTAAAAACATCACATAATACACAAATTGATGCTACAAAAGAGCATGTGACAACATATGTTCAAATCACTTTTTTATTGAATACCAAATACCATTAGGTAATTTAAACCCATGTGATCGTTGTCTATGTTTTCTTTTGTAAAGCTTTCGTAAACTTTTTTATTTCGTGCACATCACTATAATGAATTTTAGATGCATATGTGCTTATTTAGTATAGATCTAGAAACATTGTAGTCATTTCTATCAAAAAAGTATTCAGTTAATTCATTGTAATGTGATATTATCTTGAGACATAACCTGTGGTCATCCTTGTTCACAAAGTCTGTCTTCAAAATTGTAAGCAAGGCTTCTGTTCAGTTAATGATGAAAAAATTTAAGTTTAATAACGAATGCTAAACAAGTGTAAACCAAGCATACATTTGGCAAGCACACATAGCTAACTACGTTGGTGTTCCATCTATGCTTTGGTAATCGGGTGGGTAATGAGCTATATTATTAATATAGCTTATTATTTCGTCACTTGAGACGAAACTACCGAGTCTGAAAAATTACCAAGTATAATCAATTGGCAATAAATAACCTCCAAAAATTGCGTCTAACACTACACGTTCAATTTTATGATAAATGTATGTACCATTGAATCCTTTGAGAAACAAAAAATGTTTAAGACACTTCGTATACCATCAGAGTTGAAGTACGTAGACAAACAAGTAATTTTACTGGATACGCCAAAATAGTAGAATTTCGATCATTTGTCGACGGGAGTCCAATGAAACAGCTATATGGGAGCACGCGCAATATTTTTACATACCGGTAAACTGTTTCTGTTTACAGTTTACGATTATGAGAGTTTGGACAAAGACGTTATAGCTAGTTAGCCAAGCGGCGAAAATACCACACCTCCAAATAATAACATATTACTGAGACACTAACTTTTACCCTCCAAGAGCCCATTTCAAAAAGTAGCAAGGGTTACTGAACCACAACAACTCCACTTCTCTATTTTTCACTTTGTTGGTGCCTCCCTATACATATATTGAGTTTTCCTTTCCTTGATGTTTAGAAAGATAACCCTAAATTGTTTATCAAATATGTAATTGGTAAACTCCGTTTTTTGAATATTAATTATTATTTTAACTATTAATAGAATTTAGACTTTTTGCTAGTTTTGAGTGATATAAAAGTCCTCCACTCAATGTTTTAGCAATGGTTGTGAGCTTCAAAAAGTGTAAAAAGGAATTCAGCTCAATGCAAGTAAATTGTCTAAACCTATGCCGCCACCGAAAGTGAAACTGTATGCAAAAACATTGTTTACACGATTGTCTAAACTCTTCTATGTTCCACTCAGCATACACCGTTCACCAGTTGAAAGGTGGAGCAGTCTTACAATAGTTCAGAAGAGATGCTCATTCGGACACACCTTATTTGCAGGGGAAGCACAAAGACGAAGCAATTAGCATCACTGCACTAGTGGTGCATGCTTCATACCTTGGAATCGAGCTACACACTGCTTCCAAAGTTTTAATGTTGTGCATTGAATTTTACCTGATTTCCAAATTCACCTGTGTTTATTCAAATGAAAGCTGGGTTTTAGTTACAGCTGAGTATTAATTTTATGGAAAGTGCTTATTGTATATAGAATAATAGATAAAACCATGATCTTTGAAACAATATCTACCGCTACAATGTGGGTGATGCAATCATCTTTAATATTCTATGGGCTGATTCTGCAATAATGATCTGCAAACTGCACCTGTCAGCACAGTACACTGATAATAAACTTTATTGGAGGAAGTATTCAGATAAAAAATATAACAATAACACCTACACACTTGAGACAACCGCAGATTATGGTAAATTTCAGCAACATACAATGCAGAGGTGAACAATGCCTCAGAATAACTGCAGCAGGATGGAAAGAAACACTAAGATTAGAATCGAGTTAAGATGCATCATCCCGGACTATGCTCCAGTCCTACAACATACCATTGTTACAATGTTAATAAACCAGCTCAAAATTGTGGGAAAAGCAGTCTCATTCTATCAGGTAATGGGAGAGCGGTAACTTACTCAGCGAGGGGTTTCCCTTCTGCCCATTTGACGACCTTAACAGTGGAGGCATCCTTTCGAGCGGCATCCGATGTCTGGAATTCAGCCTTCAAGCTTCTCCGTACAGCTGAGGCACAAATCTGGCTGTAGCGGATATAGCTGCAAGAGTTACATGAGAGATAAGACAAAGGCAAATGAAAACAATACAGAGCGAGGACAAAACTCTGACCAGGTTTGGCAATACAAAATTTCCTTTTAATTATGCCGGCAGCTAGGAATAATGGTGACTTGTCAATAATTCACTGGAAAATCTTTTTCTGTAGGAAACTTAGGCCCTCGATAAAGATTTGCTACAGTGAGATTACAAATAACTACATTTATGAATTGATACTTTAGAATACTTAGGTTGTAACTAAAGTTGTTCGTGACAGTTATGGTTTAAAATAGAATACTTAGCCACTGAACATATTTTCTGCACCTAATTGTTAACACTGACTTTCATCTAATGATTGGACATGCATACTGTGAGCTCTGAACGCCATGTTACATGTGCAAAGACATTTCACTACAATTGACCAATTGGAAAAATACACATTGAGAGAAATTTAGTAGCTATCAGGTGTGTTGAAGAAATGCTCACACATGAACCATGGCAAATAAGCTTCGAAAAAACTGCAAAGTCACTACTAGTACGTAATGCGCTACTAGTATGTAATGCACAACTAGTATGTAATGCACTACTGGTATGTAATGCACTACTGGTATGTAATGCACAACTAAAATGTAATGCACTACTGGTATGTAATGCACTACTAGTATGTAATGTACTATACTCAGGCTATAAAGCAATAAAATTTAGCATCTGTAAATATTTTTGTGAATTGTCAAAATAAAAACATTTTTTATTAAATCAAATTTCACTTAAGACTTCCAATCAGAAAAGTTTTGGCTATTTTCAATAGTGGAGTAATTATTACTACAAGCTATTGATGCCAGACAAATCTAAAGTGATAAAAAATGACAATATTGAATGATATTTTCATTGAGCTACCTTAAGGAGGGTTGAGAGCTAAACTAAATATTTTACTCCAATCTCACTAAACTGCGTCTTAACAATAATTGAAAGTTTATATTCCATTTTCATATCCCACTGGGTGCCAAGAGATCTTCTCATTATGAAGAAGCAATTCCAAAAGATATCATAGGATATCAAGTCCCTGCTCTAATCTTACGATAACATAGCAAAGAGCTTACACAAACACTACATGCTAATTCCACCAACATCTGTAAAACTGCATACAGTTGTATCGATATTTAAAAATAGCTAAAACTTGCACAGCACTCTGCATCAATCTTAGAATAGCCATTGACATAGACATACCAATAGACATACCAATAGACATACAAACACTAAACTGTACAAACCGACAGTTAATTAATAAATAATTGATGACTAAGTTATTTTCAAATAATGACACAGTTGATATGGTTAAACATTCAAAAATCAGTCATTACGCTGATGATGCCTTGCTTCTCCATGATATTAAATCAAAACAGGACTGCATATAATTTCAGGATGCCCTTAATAGACTTAATGATTGACTTGCAACAAAATTCACATTACAGTTATTTGATATCAAAAGATTCCCCATGTCTTACTCTGTTGTGTTGTATGTGCCAAATATGAGGGAATGTGATTACAAGCTCTTGAAAGCTAAAAAACGAACAGTTAATCGCAGCCACACGAGACTGCCGTAGTTTGGATTCTCTTTCCAAAATGGCTCAAATGTGGCGTAGCTGTGTTAAATGGTTTCTGTTTACACTTTCATGCAACCTTACTCGTCGAAATATTTCACAAATATACTTCACACATTCAATAAAACCATGTCTATTGTTCCTCCGCGTCTGTTTCATCGTCATTTTAATGCTGTCACTTTTAACTGTGATATCTTATAACTTACCGTAAAAATCTGTTAAATTTTTTAGCCTTAGCTTGAAGGAGTACATATCATTGTCTGATAATCATGACGAGCCTGTTGGTCATTTGTGATAATTGAAGTGCTGCAGAAATTATTTGCGAAGTATTGGGTCACATGATCAGATTACAACTTGCCGATTAGACCAAACCGAAACAAAACTGTAAAGTAGCGAGCATCTATATTTGATACGGGGTCTTCGGTAAAACCCGAAGTGTTTGTCATAAACTAGTGCTACAATAAGTTTTATATTGAGCTTGTTATTGCCCTTTCAATTCACGGGAGAACATCATGTGACAAGACGATAACCAAATTTCATGGCTACGTCAGAGAAATAAAGAGATTCCAATCTACAGCGGCTTTTCGTTTTTGAGTTTTCAAGAGCTTGTAATCACATTTCCACATACAGTCAAACATGGATAACTCGAACTTCACGGGACCGAGCAAAAGCGTTCGAATTATCAGAGCGTTCAAGTTATCAGAGCACTGTCACAAGTCCATGTATTTACTTATTTATTTATTTGTAGATACATGTACATATACAAACTATAATATAAATCAAAAGCACAAATGGCTTGTTTCAAATTAAATGCTTCTAATGTAAAGTTTAAAACGCTTTTATTAAAAGGTATAGATTTTTTTATCACTTGAGATTGGTTTGTTGTTTGAGGTGATGTTATTGCCAGGACGTTTTTTTAGATTGGCATTGCAAAACTTGATCGTTGTTGAAATGCTCAAAAGAAAAGACATCTTTTTCTTTTGAGCGTTTTACCCACGATCAATTTTGCTGATTTTTCTTGAAGTTTATGCAAAGATTACCTTACTTTACCTGGGATTCGTTAAGAGCAACACTCCGAGGCAGTTCAATTAGAAATTTTACGAGGTTTTACGGTACATTGTACGTTCAATAAGTATCCATTCAAAGAGCGTGAGTGATAGAGTGATATACAATGAACCGTAAAACCTCGTAAAACTTCTAATTGAACTGCCTCAGAGTGTTGCTCTTAACGAATACCACTTTCCTTGCTTCCGAAGGGCGATCGCTAAGCGGATGTTTGGTATAAATCAAATTTCACCAAACCTTTAGAAAAGTCGTTGACAAAAATATTTTGCCGATGGTGGTAATAACGACGCTTATGAATTACGAAAAGTTGAGGTTTACCTCTATGGCTTGGAATAAAGTGATTTTCTAAAGCGATAACAACGGTCTCGGTAGCCGTTGGGCAAAAAACAGTTCGAGTTAATAGTGTTGAGTTCGAGTTATCTATCGCAATTTATCATTACGTGGGAACTGACCAAAGAAACCGTTCGAATTAACCATGTGTTCGAGCTATCTGTGGGCGAGTTATCCATGTTTGACTGTATGTGGCACCTACAACACAACAGAGTAAGACATGGTGAATCTTTTGCTACCAAATAACTGTAATGTGAATTTTGTTGCAAGTCAACCTTTAACACATTGGCAGATAAATGGAAGATGCAATTCAATTTTGTAAAATCACATCTTATAGTGGTTGAACAAAATATGCTTGAAAATTACAAGCTGTGCAGTCAACCTTTGAGCTATTGTATGTTGAAACTATAAAATATTTAGGTGTGAATATTAGTAGGATATTACCTAAAATGTGCATATTGAGACTTTGCGTAAAAAGCATCTAGGATTCTTGGATTGATAAAACATGTAGTATTTCCAGCTCCCCCAATGTAAGTACAGTGCACCCTCAGGATACGATTACCCTGATATACGATTTTTTTTCACCTTACGAAGTTGAACATGATGAGATTTTCAGCTCATCATACGATTTTTATTTCACCATACGAATATAAATACGAGTTCAAATTTGGCAGTCGGTGTGCTTATAATGTACATCGAAATAACAAAGACGCCAAAATGCAGTTCACCGAAAACATTTTTACGTTTAGAAGAAACACGATGACCGACTTCTCTCAGGTCAGCAATTCACATGGGAAATTTTATGAAAAGTACATATGCAAATATTCATTTTTAGCGTTATACCCATATTTACTATAAACCTTTAGTCAGCATACATATATAACTACAAGTATTTATATTTACTTTGTTAGCTTTGTAATTTGAGACTGATACAAACGTTACAAGACAAAGGAAAAATGATTTCCATGACAACAAAGTTAGAGGCCATAAAGAAATAGGAAGAAGGTGATCGTATTGTTAATATTGCCAAAGAATATAGTCGACACCAATTACCAATTGCAATTATTGTTACTAAAAACAAGAAATCTGTTAGAACAAACACGAGGAGCTTACGACTGACAACTCGAAGGAGTTGGAGGACATGCATGAAATCAGCATTCAAGAGAAGCAACCATTTAGAAGTGACGAGAAGCAACCATTTAGAAGTGACGAGAAGCAACCATTTAGAAGTGGCGAGGAAGTAGAAGGGACAGAAAAACCTACATCGGCAGAAAAATTTTAAATGTTTAGTTTACTGATACTTAAAAACAATACTGTACAATGTATGTATAATGTATATCATTAATTTATCTTCTTTGTTTGACGTGTTTTTCATGTTTTATTCATTTCATGTTTTACTTTATTTCCTGTTTTATTTCATTTTGATTTCATGTTATATTTTCTTGTTTAATCATGTCTTTGCAGGCGGGCCTGTTTTCTACTACGTAAATATAAATCATCGTATGTATGTAACTCATATATAACTAGCTACTCAAAATAGTTGACACATTCACATCACTTTCTAGAACTTGCTAAAGACCTGCCTCTAGGGTACAAATACGTAAAAACTTCTGTATGTATGGTTATATTGATTCTTGTGCACATTTCATACAAGACAAACTATTGGACAACCTTATCTGGATCCTCTTTGTAAGTGTTAGCTAGCAAGCAATTGTTTGCATTGTACTAGCATTTACACTGCACCCCAACAAGCACCATTCTCAATAAGTGATCAACTTCTACATTGCACCAAGTTACCTTGTTTTCTTAGAGCGCTCATTGCACCAATAGGAAAGCTACATGTCTTCCTGGCTATTTCTGTTTTTCATGACCAAAAGGTGTTGAGCTTTTTCTTTTAAAACCAGTTGAAAAAATTGGACAGGATTAGACAACTTCTTTTAGCCTGCTAAATAAATTCCATTTCATTACAGTATTAAACTTATTTTCAAGTGTACAGTAACATAATTAGCATTGATACATCTTTGCCGCCTCTTTGCTCTACTCTCTACATGTACCAGCTCAAGTCACGTTACTCCAAAGGTATGTACGTACTGCATAGTAAATTAAATTTATTTTTCTTTTTGATGGCCATTAAATGGTCAAGTGTGTGAGAGACCGCTTTCGATAACTGCATCGCACGGCCTTTCTTGTAGAATTAGGTTTTAACCAGACACGCTATAAATTACAGTGAAAGTGAAGACAGAAACTGATGAAGAATAAAATTTTTGAGATAAAAAGTTGAAATTCAGTAAAATAGTTAAAAAAACATACAAAAACTCAGTTTTATGTGTGAGTTTAGGAAATTAAACTTATTTGAAGTGAATTCAAAGTTAATGTTATATATACGTCCTTAAGGTAACAACTTTGTATCGTACCTACTGCATTTGATACACACATGTTGCATTTTATTGCAGATCATAACCGTTAAAATACACTGAATACAATACAGTTATTATATATAACTATAGTTACTAAAGTTAACATACTAATTTGTTACTAATTTTCAATGTGTACTCATTTTTATAAAACCTTGACGATTTTTATCAGGGGATGTTTGCACTGTATAATTATAATGGTCTCTATACCCCTACATACGAATTTTCACTATGTGATGCCAACCTTGGAACGGATCAACATAGTATCCCGAGGGTGCACTGTACGTAGCATACCCCTACATACGTACACCATTACTGTAATATGCTATGAAAGCTTGGGATCTATCCAGGGTGAATCACATAAATATGCTTGAAAGAATTCAGCCACAGGCTATCAGGTTGAGTGAAAATACAAAGGGGAGAGATTTCTCATTAACGGTTGCAAGAGAAGGGTTAAATCTAGATTTGCTAAAAACAGGAGAATTAGTGCCTGTAGAAACATGATTCTCAAAATTCTTAAACAGTATAATAAGTTCCAAATTCTAAATAATTCATATGACAAAGTTATCGAGGCCGTTACTAATATACAAACAAGATCTGGTACAAAAAGCCATTACATGTAACACTGAACATTACCTGTTCATTTTCTTACCACGCACCACGAAAAAGCTTAAAATAAATTATTACTATCCTATGAACTATTGCTTACTGTTTTTTCATGATGTTTATGTTCCTACTAGACTGAACTAAGGTGGAACATGTTTTATTGTAAAAAAAATGTTTCCCCTATTCGGAGGCAGTGAGGCACAGAAGACATTTTAGAAGAAAGGAAATTAAGGACCATCAAGGAGATCCTACCCTTTCTTATCAGAAGAAGTTTCAAGAACAAACGAAGGAGAAACCATTCACTTTCGTTATAATTAACTGCATAAAATCTAAGGAAATTATGTGGCAGGATCCAGAAGGTTACTACTGAGAGCTTTTGTCAGAGTGCCTACATTTCTCTTCGATACTGTACCTTTTTAGGTCGGGTCATCTTTTCTCAAATGAAAAAAACTATGCATGCTTAGGGAATACATTTCGACCGTATCAGACAAATATTTACAAACTGTTAACGATGCTGTGAAAGTCGCAGTGAAATTGATTGCTTATAAGCAGCTGTGTCGACCTGTTCTTGAATACGCAGCCGAGGTCTGGGACCCTCATACAGCCACGCATTCCGACATGCTGGAACGCATACAAAATAAAGCTGTGAGGTTCATTAAAAATATTAAAGGCAGAGAGGTGTCCGTCTCAGAAGAAAAATTCATGTGTGGCTTAAAACAGTCCAAAAGTCCTTAAAACACAGAAGACAGCAACAGAGATTGTCTTTGTACATTAATATTGTATCAAACAAAGATACGTTTCCATCCATCCATCCATGACACACTGAACGAAATGAACGCATCTACTCACTACATGACCACACGTTCTAACAATCTAAACGCCCTCTCCTGTGACTCTGGTCAGTTTTTGCAGGGATTCATCCTCAGGACATCTCGGGAGATCCGCACTGGGGAGATTGTAGCGGACTAACAAAAAAAAGACCTAGCGATCGGAGGCTCCCTTTCTTGCTTCTCATGAGGCTCTAGGGACTAAACATCATCCAGATCCAGAGATGCTCTCCCTCTGTCCACTGATAGGGTATGCTACTGAACTGATGAAATTGTACAGCATTACAATAAAATATCACTTCGCAACTTAGTACATTAAAATAATCTCTTACTTCACTCCAACTTGTCTCCAGAATGAACTCATGATTTATGATAAAGCTTGGATACGGTCGAAGTTATGAGTGTAAGTGAGCTTCGTATTTCACGATCGTCTTCGCCGGTGACTAGCGCACAGGCGTTACAGCAGGTTAAAACACAATGTTACCTACATATATATTTTTGTAAGTTGAACTTTATACATCTCGGACTTGCGGCTTACTTACTTAGCCTGTATTCTCAACAGTTTAATAAAATCACTGACTACAACGACTCTTAAAATAGTTCTATTTTTGTCTACTCCAATTAGTACGTTTCTTGCCGTTCTCGATTCTCCGGTACGAATTCTGTCAATGCAGCATTTTATCGTCTGTGATTTACTTACCAAAGTTGGGGCAGTTGGTCTTAATAAATTAGATCAATGAATAATCGTAATGCTATTTGTTTTGGTCTAGTTATATCGAGAGCTTATAAATCCCATATTCGGGTAAAAAGGCCATTTTTAAAATAAATATTTATACAGTTATAGTAAGCTGCGCAAATTATGCAGTTCTAGGTAAAAAGCTATGAGAGTAAGATCATGTGTTTGCACTCACTACTAACGAAGTGCCATCTGCAACCAATCTAGTCTCATGATCAAGAATGTTTTTTGCAGTTGATCAAATCTGTCAATAAAGCAAGCATGACTGTCATCCTACAAAAGCCTCAAGGTCAGGCAGCCATTTGGGTATTTTGCGTCTCAACACCAAGAGATCCATTTCTAAAAACACTTTCTCCTCATTAATGCTCTGCCTACCTTTAATCGCTGCTATGAATAAGACTTAGCCTTTCTCTGGAAACAATCCAGCCACTCTATATGGTGTACCAAATGGGGCTCCTAGACCTCACTCATGTATTTCAGTAGTAGTTTACACAGAGTGAGGTATACAACCCTGACCCCTTACCCTCATCAGAGGATTAAACCGAACGTTTGTCATCCTTCCCAATCTCTTACTAGCCTTACATGTTATTGTATCTATATGTATACCCCAACTAAAATCATCTGAAATGAAAACTTGCAAGTATTTGAAATCATTTGGCATTGTTAGTTGTTTGCCAAATAGGTGATATGTGATACTTAGACTGCCACTGATCTTTCTGGCAAGGCGGGCAAATTGGCACTTATTAGTATTTAAATTCATTTTTCAATTAGTGACTCACTGATCTAGCAGATATGTCTTGAAATTTTACAAAATTTGCAGGGGTATTGACAAGGCAAAAAAGCAAGCGTTCACCGCGAAGACCTTAATTGAGAACGGTTTGAAGTTTTCTGTAGTGTCATTATTATAAACTAAAAACAAGGAGGAACTGAGCAGTTTACAGGCTTGACACTATGGTAAATGGAATTTTCATGTAGTACGAAGTTTTTTAGTGAGTACGAAGCAAAACTTCACATAAATTCTCTACATTATCTGGAATTTTAGGAGTGTCTACTGCGTAACTACATTTCTGTGAGTTAAAAAATTTCAAGACTGGTAGAAATTTTTATTTAAAATAAAGTTTTTATACAATATACTGTTTACTACATGCTTGCCTTACACTAATAAGTAAGTTGATGTGTTTTTGAGGTATTGTCACTTGTTAATTTCTTGGTAAATAATGATACAGTGCACCCTCGAGATACGATGTTAATTCGTTCCAGAGTTGGCATCGTATGGTGAAAAATTCGTATATCGGGGTATAAAGACCATTGTAATTATACAATGCAAACACCCCCTGGTAAAATCGTCAATTTTGTTTATAAAAATGTGTACATATTGATAATTAGCAGCAAAATAGTATGTTAACTTTAGTAATTATAGTTACCTACAGTAACTGTATTGTATTTAGTGTATTTTAATGGTTATGATCTGCAATAAAACGCAAAATTATGTGTGTACCAAATGTAGTAGGCCTACGTACGGTAAGTTCTTGCCTTCAAAAGGTACACATAACATAAACTTTGAATTCACTTCAAGTAAGTTTAGCTTGCTAAGCCTACGCTTAAAACTAAGTTTTAGTATGTATTTTGAACTATTGTACTGAATTTCAACTTTTTATTACGAAATTTTATCCTCCAGCAGTTCCTATCTTCACTTTCACTATAAACTTTAGCCTATCTGGTTGAAATCTTTTTCGACCTAAATCAATAAGGCCGAGCGATGCAGTTATAGAAAGCAGCCTCTCGCACACTTGACCATTTAATGGCTACCGAAAAGAAAAATAAAATTATATTTTCTATACTGGACGTACATACCTTTGGAGTAACGTAGCTGGTACATGGAGCAGGTAAAGCAGAGAGGAGGCAAAAACGTATCAATGCTAATTATGGTGCTGTACACTTGAAAATAAATTTAAAACGTAATGAATTGGAATTTTTAGCACACTAAAAGAAGGTGTCCATTCCTGTCCAATTTTTCTACGAAAAAATTGATGGTGCAATGCAGAAAATTGCTAGCTAGCGCTTGTAAAAGGATCCAGAGAATGTGGTACAGTAGTTTGTCTTGTATGCAATGTGCACAAGAATCAATGTAACCATACATACAAAGTTTTTACGTATTTATACCCTATGGGGGGACAGGGCTTTAGCAAGTTTCAGAAAGTAATGTGGATGCGTCAACTATCTTGAGTAGCTAGTTATATGAGTTACATACATACGATGAATTGTATTCACGTAGAAAATAACAAGCCCATATACAAAGACATGGTTAAACAAGAAAATAAAACATAAAATCAAAAGGAAACAAATAAAATGAATAAAATATGAAAAACATGCCACACGAGAGATAAATAATATATATTATACATGCATTGTTTTAATGTACCAGTCCACATCAGTAAATTAAACACTTGAAACATTTCTGCGAATGTGGGATTTCTTGTATCTTCTACATCCTCGCCTTTACAAAATGGTTGCTCCTTTTGAATGCTGATCGCGTGCATGACCTAGCTCATTCAAATCTTCAGTCGTAAGCTCTTTCTTGTACTTGCTTTAATGGAGTTCTTGTTTTAATAATAATTGCAAATGCTGATTGTTTGCTATCATATTCCTTGACAATGTTAATACTACGGGTCCCTTCTTCTTATTTACGACATCCAACTTTGTTGACATAGAAATCATTTTTCCTTTGTTTTGTAACGTTTGTATCGGTCTCAGATTCCATAGATAACGAATTAAATGTAGATAGTTGTAGTTATATACGTATGCTGACTTGAAAGTTTATAGTAAAAGCTATAATAACGCTGCAAATATTTGCTCTCGCTTGTGTATTTTGCACGAAATTTTCCATGCGGACATGAGAGAAGTCGATCATCGTGTCTCTTCTAAACGTTCTAAGAACGTTTTCGGCAAACTATATTTCGGTGTCTTTTTTATTTCGACGCGTGTTATGAGCACACCGGCGGCCAAATTTTTCCTCGGGCGAAACTTTTTTCAAATTCGTATGGTGAAATAAAATTTGTTTAGCGAGGTGAAGATATCACAATATTTGACTTCGTAAGGTGAAAAAATCGTATATCAGGGTAATCGTATCTCGAGGGTGCACTGTATATATATTTGTATAGTACTGCATATAGTATTAGCGAATGTATAGTTAACAAACATTAAATAATTTAAAACACTAAATAATTTAGTTTTTAGCACTTTGAATATAAATATTATATTGTTTTTGAAATATGTATATTTTACTTTTATCATATCTAACAAGGATTTCATACTTATTTTCAATTTATGTACTACGTTATAATCATTATTTATTAAGTTGTAATTTATTATGTACAATTACGGTAAAACCTTTAATTGAATGAACCTATAATGACGGTCATTTAGAGACTTTGTTCAAATAGAGGCTGGCGATGTGCTTCTCAAGATACGATGTTGATTCGTTCCAGGGTTGGCATCGCATATTGAAAAAATCATATGTAGGGGTATAAAAACCGTTGTAATTATGCAATGTTAACTTTGCCTAGTAAAAATCGTCAAAATTTTATAAAAATGTTGTACATATTGAAAATTAGTAACAAAATAGTATGTTAACTTGAGTAACTATAGTTACCTACAGTAACTGTATTGTATTTAATGTATTTTGTGGTTACGATCTGCAATAAAATGCAAAATTATGTGTGTACCAAATGCAGTACATACGATAGGGAGTTTTTACCTTCAAGACGTACACATGTATAGCATAAACTTTGAATTCCCTTCGAATAGGTTTAGCTTACTAAAGACACACACTTAAAGCTAAGTTTTAATATGTATTTTTAATTATTTCCCTGAATTCAACTTTTTATCACTAAAATTTTATCACTTACCAGTTTTTGTTTTCGCTTTCACTATAACTTTTGGCATGTCTGGTTGAAAACCTTTTCCACCAAATTCGACAAAAGAGGCCAAACGATGCAGTTTTCGAAAGCGGCCTCTCGCACATTTGACCATTTAATGGCCATCGAAAAGAAAAAAGAAATTTTATTTACTATACAGTATGTACATACCTGGTACAGGTACGTATATACAGTTGGTACATGTAGCGAGTAGAGCAGAGAGGAGGCAAAGATGTATCAATGCTAATTATGTTTCTGTACACTTAAAAATACATTTAATACGAAATGAAATGGAATATTTTAGCAACCAAAGAGAAGTTGTCTAATCCTGTCCAAAATTAATTGCATTGCCGAATTGTCTGCATCGCCTAATGCAGACGTCTTGTCTTGTTTGTTCCTGTATGAAATGTGCACAAGAATCAATGTAACCATATATACAGTTGTTTGTACGTATTTGTACCCTAAAGGGCAGGGTTTTAGCAAGTTGTTGAAGGTAATGTGGATGCATCAACTATCTTGAGTAGCTAGTTATATATGAGTTACATACATGCAATGATTTGTATTTACATAGTGGAAAACAGGCCTGCCTGCAAAAACATGATTAAACAAGAAATAAAATGAAACATGAAATGAAATAAAATATGATTAAACATGAAATAAAGTAGAACATGAAATGAATAGAACATAAAAAACATGACACACTAGGAGGATAGATAATGATATTCATTATACATGCATTGTACACACATGCATGTATATACCGGGTATGTACCAGTCTACACCAGTAAATTAATCACTTAAAATTAAAACTTCTTTTAATTTTTTTTAATCTAATAGCACTTCTTCAGGTGCGCTTTCATCTCTAGCGTTTTGTTAGATTCACTGTTATCATCTGTGCTTTTCGACACTTCTCTTGAAAAAAATCTATCCAATGAAGTCTGTTTCTGACGACTCCTCAAAATCTCTCTAAATTAGCTAATGCACCTTTCATTAACCGTCCATAACACGGCCTGTGATAACCTTTTCTGGATGTTTATTTTTAATGAACCTAGTAAGGTTTTCATACTAACTTTTAGCTTCTTTGATTTCTGCTGATGTAGATTTTTAATAATAGTTGCAATTGTTGATTGGTTGCGACCATATTCCTTGGCAATTTTAACAATATGGGCGCCTTCTTCGAGTATTTATTTATGATCTCTAACTTTGTTGTCATATAAATCATTCCTTCTTCCTGTAACGTTTGTATCGGTCTCAGATTCCATGGCTAACAAATTAAATATAGATACTTGTATTTATATACGTAAACTGAATAAAAGTTTATAGTAAATGTGAGTGTAACGCTAAAAATGAATATTTGCTCTCGCTTACTTACTTTTTACAAAATTTCCCACATGGAATGCTGACCTAAAGAAAATCGGTCATCGTGTCTCTTACAAACGTTGTGAAAATATTTTCGGCGAACAGCGGTGTCTTTGTTATTTTGCCCACCGACTGCCAAATTTAAACTCGAGGGAAAATTTTTTTAAGATTGTATAGTAAAATAGAATTCGTACGAAATTTGTACGGTGAGGTGAAAAAATCGTCATGTTAACCTTCGTGAAGTGAAAAAGTCGTATATCCGGGTAATCGTATCCTTAGTATGCACTATATTATATAATTTATAAATTTAATGTAATAATATTAATAATAGCTATATTATTAAGTAATATAAATATTACAATACTGCTTTGAAATATCACCTCCTAGACTCAGATTACAACTGCTACTAGTAAATATTTATTGTTCATATTCTATAAAATATTTATTATTAGTGTTTCAAATGTTAGTTATCAAGTCGCAAGCAGAGTTACTAATTTTTAGATAAGAAGACAAGGTTTAAAATATCGATAGATTCATTGACTGCAACTGTTTATTAGTGCAATATTATTTGAATTAGATCTCTTTTCTTTTAATAAGGAATAAGATGTTAATTTCTATACATCAAATAGCAATAACTTTGTTTAGGAGTTGTCTCCTTTGTATCTAAGTCTTAGTGATTAGGATCAAGTATACAAAGCACCAAAACAGTCTACTATAGTGCTGCAAGTCATTAAACATACAGTGTCACATCAGGCTGTGTGTCACATCATGCTGTGTGTCACATCATGCTGTGTGTCACAACATGCTGTGTGTCACATCATGCTGTGTGTCGCATCATGCTGTGTGTCACATCATGCTGTGTGTCACATCATGCTGTGCTACCAAGTCCATTAGTGTCTTATGGCTATTATGTTGTCCTTTTGTTGCATTCGTTTGCATTCCAATGAGATGTCACAAAATTGTCAATATATCATTCGCCAATAAGCCAATTTAAAAATCTTTTAAAATCTTGGTTAACTAAAATGTTATAATATGACATGCTAAAATTTGAGAGAATTTAAAAAACTTTAAAAAGTTCACTAAATTTTTCGCAAGATTTTCGTAGTAAAAACCCAGTAGTAGACTTTAAAAACTAAATAGAAGACCTATATTACTTAGCGATTTTGCTTGCGAACATTTGATTGTAAGCTGGTACTTGCCTGGATGATAGCTTCAATATTTACACAGCAAACATAGAGTATCCTAGTTAAAAACACAAAAGCAATGGCGAGAAGCTGTCGCCTCTAATCCTCTTTGCCCATTGACCAATGTCGACAAGAGTGAAGTTCAGTTATTAATTTTTTATCTCAATTATGAAACTGGCATACTGTCAATAGTAACTGTAAACGAGATATCGATTACAAAGTAGCAGGTTTTAGCATCAGAACCAGAAACTAGGTTTGTGGGTTATTTGATACCTCGCAGAAAACATAACAAATGCGCTCTAAAACTCAAGCCCGAAACATTTAGTCTCTTTTAGATGCTCCGACTGGGCAGAACACCAATGAGAGACCTTCTGTAATCATTTTACAGCCTTATCCATGAGAGACCTGCTGCAGTATTACTAGGCAGCTATACAATAACGATTTGACCACGGCTTGCTGAATGACCTTAGTATAGCCTATCATAGACTTATCTGTAACCTTTAATGACCACAATGACATGAGGCCAACTGATGCTATAGAAGACCCATTTTAGAACATTGTTTGATATGCTCACAACTTGTAGCCTTTGGAGGTACTATTCGGGTACTTCAGTTTAATACTGTTTTTTCTCCCATTTTAGGGATGGCAGGTTCAACTCTTAACAAAGGCTGGCAAATAGCCGGAGGAGCTATTGTATGCATTTCAGGAGCTTATCAGATATTTCCAGCCCTCCTTCCACAGTTCACTCGTCGTTGGCGCCAAAAAATCAACCCTGAAACCTTTTTGCCAGAAGAAGTAGATGAACACACCCTCAGTCTGATTGAAGATGTATGTGTTATTTAGCTCTCAAAAGTGTAATAATATGGGCCAGTTGGCTAGTGCAGTTTGGTTCTGGTAGGATTGTCTCACATCGCTTTTAAGAAACAAGGTATCGGGCACTGTAATCATACACAAAGTACCTGCATTTGCATATATCAGGAAGCTAATACTATTTCAGAATAGGAATCAGCCAATTGGAGAAAAAAATTGTTGAAATACAGTAGTGAAGCTTTAGTTTTGTACGAAATGGTCTGATACAACAAACTACACATCAGATTGTCATGTGATCTCAAAATAAAGTTGTAGCTATGCAAATTGCATGTAGACCTGTTGTATTAGTATTGTATTATAT
Organism: Watersipora subatra; assembly: GCF_963576615.1. NCBI lineage: Eukaryota > Metazoa > Bryozoa > Gymnolaemata > Cheilostomatida > Watersiporidae > Watersipora > Watersipora subatra. The sequence continues at coordinate 605,071 of NC_088709.1, read as the reverse complement.
ATGTATCCTAATGTTATAAATAACAACAAGATATAGTGGTATATAACAACTTGATACGATTATAACAACATGGTATGAAGTTATGCATAATAATGTAATATTATGTTATATGTACCAACATGATATGATGTCATAGGACTGTCTAACAAGCTCTCCGTCTCTAATCATCAGCTATAAGTGCATCCTGATTGTTTTGCTAAAAATAATTTTAGGATTTATGTTCCTAGTGAAACCTGGTTTACTAACCTAAGTGTACACATGTTAGAAAATAATTGCTGTCAAGTACTTTCAAGGTAAATACTATCAACTAGTAGTATAAAAGGAAGTGTAGTTAGCGAGTGATGGGGAGGAAGTGATCATCAAAGATGGCGGGGTGAGCTCTTGAGAGTTTGTCAGCGTGTTGTGGAGAGTGGAATTCTGTGAACAGGCGGTGGCAAAAGGAATGGTATTACTATGTGTTGGAGAGAGAAGTATTGTTAACAACAGGTAGGGAGAGGAGTGTCGGGTTGGTAGCTGAGTATGAAGGAATTTAACTTGGTGTTATGAAATTCATGATACTACATAAGGGCGTTTAGTTGGCTAAATTCCTGTACCCCGTGGAGTAAAAGGGATTTTGTTTGACCTATCTGTAGATTACCTCCTGTTTGATTAGGCATACATGCGTGTGCCTCACTAAACCTGTACTAATGTGTTCCATGAAAATGATCTTCTTTCATCATTGTGGTTATTATCTCTTATATAACCTTTTTGTCACAGATGGCTGTTTATCTCTCCGGCTAGCTCTTGATGAGTATTTGTCTTGCACCAATGCTAGCTGCTTTTGGCAGGTGCTCACAAAGCTGAACATGCCGGCTAGCAAGGAGGAGTCACTAGACGTGTATGTCACTAGCTCTGACTCTCCGGAGTACAGCGGGGGTTTCAGTCAGAGGTCTTCCTGCCTCATGGGTCTCCCTTTCTATTTTGGCTGGCATGATGAAAGTGACTTTGAGAAGGGAAAGTCAAGACTCGCGATAAGAAACTTCCCATGGGACAGTGCGGAATCGGAAACTGTTAAATCTTCAATTTTGCTGAGTGACGACGAAAAAAGGTTTGTGATAGCGAGACAGTTGGGCTACCTTGACACTCAGCATGTCTGGACCAAGTTTGGCCTGAGAACTTTGTGTCTAGTCGGAGGTTTTCTGGTTGGGCACTACAGTAGTCATAAGCTCGGTTTTCTGGAAGGGAGCATCGGCAGAGGGCGAGCTGTTAGTGGCCCGCGTCCAGCAGTCTTTGCTAGTGTACTATACAGTTTTAGCTTACTATATGCTTTTGGTATATCTGTGTTACTAACAGATGCCTACAATGGCATTGTTGATACATCGGCAGACAGGTATGCAGCGACAATCAGTCCGGAATATTGTCATGCCGGCTGCAGCTATTACGACAAAATTCTATCCACTAACATCGCACTTAGAAATCTTCTTCCTGAGGGACCTAAACATTTCACAGCATTTGGCAATGAGATGCCTGGGGCAATACGAGTGAAAACGAAACCTCTGGTATCGCGAAGGGATCACTTAAGAACCCTCAATGATCAACAGGCTGTGGATGTCCAAGTTCATTCACTTCTTCCAAGTGCCGCAGCTCCAACTTCTAAAGTCTAAAACTGTTATTTTTAATACTTCTGAATTTCGTGTGTTTTGTATTCCAACAATGTTAATAAAACTGGCCAAATAACCCGTAGTCCATATAAAGTCAGACAGCCAATTCTCTAACACGATAGGATCCTCCAAGCATTACTATCAAATAGTTGTCACTCTGTCACCAAGAAATGCCTGATTACATGCTAAACAACTCATGTTTCTACACACCAGTTGATTTATGGAACTAATGGAGCAACTTGAGAAAATAATTTCATGTCAGGTGTGCATGCCAGGTGTGCATGTCAGGAAAGACTAAGTCAGCTGTATTGGGCTATTCAACCATAAAAAGATTAATGAATCGCGACTAAGCTGTAATGTTATGGAAGAAAAATAAAATATTTTGTCTCAGCAATAAAAATAATGAGTGCACATTTACCCTCCATGTTAAAAAATAGTACATATACACCGCTTATCAAAAGGACGTGAGTATGAAAGTTGGGCTTTCCATCATAATAGGTTGAATTAGAATATTAAAATCATGGCAATGGAAGCTATTAGCATAGTTAAGATTCCTTTTATCAATGCCTACAAATGCAGACACATGCAATGCTGCCATATAAAATGCTGCCATATAAAATGCTGCCATATAAAATGCTGCCATATAAAATGCTGCCATATAAACCTCTACATAAATCTATAAAAACTTTGTAAAATCTGTGATAGACTAGAAAAGAGAGAAATACATGAGAAGTGCTCCAAGCAGGGCATGCCAATACACTCCAAAATGTAGAGTTGTAGAGTGACAAGGAATATCTGGGGCTGTCATATCATTTACCATGGTTGGTGAGGGAGATTCTGGAGGACATGAAGTTATCTCCTCCTACATAAAGGTAACACAAGTCAATATGTTTCACCAGTTAAACGTGAAATGGTTCAAATGAATGTCGCA